>NW_026137995.1:0-156189 GCF_019393585.1 Leptopilina boulardi | reverse complement strand
TGTTACGTCGGATGCATAACGCAAGTATAAATTTCAGAGAATATTCGGAAATATTCTCTTATTTTATGTTTCGAGTCTAGACTTGCGTCCACTAACTCGGGAACGATTCAAATTGATCAATATATGTAAATAGGGATTTTCGCGGGGAAATTAAAGGAATAATTACGCGATAAACGCATTAAAATCCTTAGGTAAGGTAATGAAAATTATGGTAAATACAAAAATACGACAAGGAAATTGAAGAAATAAGAACACGATTAACGCATTAATATTCTTCGGAATTATTTAGAGATGACAAGAAAAAGATTTAGATGAAAGTTAGACAGCAATTTTAATATAAAACTTACTTTTATTTAAACAAATTGGCACTTGTAGACTCGGAAATTGGTTGAAAAAGCGTTGAATTTTTGGCTCGTACTGTTGATGAATCGTGAGAATTTTAAATATAATTTAAACTTAACACTTGAAAATTTTTAGAATATTAAAAGTGAAAATTAATTGAACTTGAACTTGAACTTGAATTTAAAGAAAAAGAATTTGAAGGAGAAGTAGTTGGAATTTTTTTGTTAGAATTATTGTGACTGTTTTTGTGACTGACTTCTCAACGGGGTTCGTATTTTTATATCATTGTCCCTACCTATTTTTAGGGATGGAACACCGACGGAATAGCTCAGTTGGTTGGTGCTCCAGGCTTTGCGGGTTGAGCGAACGAGGTTCGCGCCCCCCGTCAGCCGGGGATTTTTCCGACACGTGAGCTATTCTGAGCGGGAGGTTTGACGTCTAGGTGCGACGGTATACATTGTCGATTAATTGTCCGATGTATACCGCCGAAACTAGACAGTCGATAAACCGGTTGTACTCAGAAGAGGTTTTTCTACAGTTTCCCTCTTCTCTGGCGAGAAAACCCAATGACGGGTGGTTCAGGCAAAATGCGAGTACTCCTATCTTCGAAAGTCGCACTGTAGGCGCATTAGGTTAAAAATTTGTAGAATGGTTATGCTTCATCCATAAAAAGTATTTCTCGGGGACTCTTGTCGAGCGCGTAATATGCCAATAGGGCAGGAGTATAAACGAAAAAAAAAAAAAAAAAAAAAAAAAAATTTTTAGGGATGGAACTATGTTTTAAAATAATGGGTCTCAAAGTGGAGGAAAAAGAGGTTGGGAAATTACAAGGATTGGATCCAAGGAAAGAAAATGGGGAAAAAACTGGTTAGGTCAGTGACGGTATTGGGCCCTTCAGGCCCAGCCTTGAGAGATAAGAAGTTGCGTGGGCGTACTTGAATTAGGGGAGTTTTCAAGTGGAAGGGGCTTAAAGTGTTGACCGTTTTCAAGAGATGGAGCCAAAATTCAGTTTTCCAACCAATTTCTGAGTTTTTCATAATTTTCACATTATTAATATTAAAAATTAATTTAAACATTATGAATATTAATATTATTAGTTAAAAAGTTATTAACAATAATTTTTAACAATAAAATATAATTAATTATTAAAGTTTTAAAATATAAAGAATTTTGTATACTTAAATTGTTAATTAATGATTAAAAATTAATTTGAATAATTAAAAATAATTAAAATTTATTTAAAATTGTTTAATTTGTTTGTTAATTTAATTTTTATTATAAAAGTATAGAATATTCTTTATATTTAATGAAATTATTCTAAAACGTTTGAAAAGTAATTTAAAATAATTGAATTAAAAATTAATAATAATCAAAAATGAATAATAATAATTCAAATGTTCAAATAATATTTATAAACAATTATACACAATGATTTGTCTGTGAAATAATTAATTTATAATAAAAACTTGAAATATTTTAAATAATTAAATCCAATTAAAGAAATCAAAATTAATTAAAGTTAATTAACAATAAAATTTAAACATTTAAACAATTATTATTCATTATTTATAATTAAATCACTCATTCTCATACTTTACATAAAAAATAGTTAGGTCTTGTTGTTTGCAAGAGTGCATCGGTGCTCGGGATATTTAGATAGTTATGCTAGATTATTCAACTATGCTGACTTTATTTACAGGAGATATCAGAATGATATCTTCAAAATACAATTCTTCTCTATTTTAATTTTCGGAACTGTTGATTTTGAGCTTAAGGTTTTGAGAATTTTAGACGTTTTAGAAATAATTGTTTTCTTGAAGAGAACGTTCTGATATCATTTATTTAATTTAAGATTATTTACACTTGTAGTTTGTTTAGAAATAAACGTTCAAAACAGCGACGAAGTGTGAGAAACACTTAAAATTCTAATTTTACCTAAACTAATCTTATTTGAACATTTATATGCTCAAAATATACACGGGACGTTACACCCCGGCCGTAAAATGGTTACTTGAGGATGAAAGACGAAAAGTGACCAAACAAAAAAAATTGTACAGATATTTTATATTTGCGGATGAAAAGTTTTGAGGTAGGCTTTGGTTTCTTGAAACTCAATTCCCAAAATTAAGTATTTAAGTTGAAGTATCCTCTTTGTTGTTGTAGTTCATTTGAAGGATATAGTTGTTGCGAAGGAGGAGCTTCTGCCGCTGGGACTTCTTTCGTTTCTTGCGAAGTGACTTCTTGTAACGGAACATCTTCAGGTTGGGGTGGTCGAGTACCCAGATGTACTAATAAATGAGCTACAGACCCACAGATTGCACCTAATAGATGAATGGACCAACCATAGATGGAATGAAGAGTGTATCCATGGACTAGTGTGTTCACCACAGATTTGAGGAGGTGAAAAATGGTGAAAATTGCAAAAACTCCAGCACTTGCCGTACCGAAAACCATAAATTTATCCCACATCTTATTCCAAGTGTTGTTTACGAATTTTTCGACAACTTGTTCATTAAATAGATTCAGAACATTGTCATTGGTAGAGATGATTTGATGTCCACTCATACTCATAGCTAAGTTATTTAGAACTGCAGTTTTCTCTACAGGAAACATGATTTTATCGTTGAGTTGATCAATTTCTTTCTCGGTGTAGATTCCACTGGTAGCCAAATCCTCGGGGTTGATATACTTCCACGTGTTGGGCTTGGAAGGTTGGATCACTGCAGGTGGGATTGTTTCGACGACTTGTGGTAGTATTTTATACCAATGTTCGTTGACGAGGTAATATGATGGTAAAAGAGAATTACACTGGATTTGGGTTCCTCTGGTTTTCAGAACATGTGTCCTTGGAGAAAGGAAAAATGTTTTGTTGTTGGCGGTCACTTGAAGTTCATTGTAGCAGTTTTCTCCTTGTTGGATTTTTACTTCCATCGGGGTACACTTAATTATGTGGATTGATTCTCCTGAAACCAATGCCATATACCCTGGACCCTTCATAATATCAAACGCGAATTGGTCTGGTGCTTGAGTAGCTAGAGATAACGAATTTTTAATTGTTTGTTGCTCCAAGTAACATTTTTGGCTTACAATATCGACGTACAATTGTTTCATTTGTTTCCTGATGTGTTTTTCGACATAAATAAACTTGAAATTTACATATGCAAATAAGTCTAAATTTGAGATCGCAATTTTTGTGTTTTTAACAAAGCTAGTACCTAGTTGTGTTTCAAAAATGAATAATTTGGGGTGTTCCGTCTTTAAGATTAAATATCCACATATATATTCGCTTGATTTTGTATTTAAAGCAAATGTAACTTCGCCTTTATTAACAGTATAAATGGTTTGAGGATTATATATATCGTGATCTACCATTTTGTTGGCTCTACCTTCATACAAAATACTATATTGATCGAATTTACAAGAATGCGGTTGTACAGTATTCCAATATGTATATCCTCCTTCCTGATCTACACATTTTTCTTCTGCTAAACGACAATTAGTTCCGGATTTTAGGACAATTGTATTCGACTCTAGTTTCACGCGAGCTAAGTGTTCTAATAAAGTTATTTTGACTGTTGCTTGCACAACTACCTTTTTCCATGATCCATAGGGATCCGAATAACCTGTTCCCTGACATGAACCATCATTTTCAAGACTTCCAGCTATTGTTATTGGATGAGTAATAGTTTCGTTAATTCGAAGTCCGCTGATTACATGGCTATTTGGTAATTTTAAAATCCCGGTTATGTGTGCACTCTCGCATTCAACCTTATTTGTTTCCATTATGTATTCATTCACACCGTTATGCACTACAGATACGTGGGAAAACATTCCACAACGATATATCGTTCGTCGTACTTCAACTTTACACTGCCTTACCATTACTTCAGAATACTCACTAATCTGAAGTAGTTGTATGTATGGATACGTTACGTTTAAGTTGATGTTGGGGACATCACATTGACCTACTTCAAGTAACGAAATTGTCGTTACATTAAGTTCTCCTGATCCACAATTGTATCCAATCATTCCCACTGAGAAGGAAGGAATGAGGAAAAGAAAACTCAAAAGTAGAACAATCATTCTGTAACAAAACCTTTTGTTTTCTTATTAATAATAAGTTTATTTAATCACTATCAACATGATTGTGTCTTTTATTTAATGGGGTTTTAGCTTCTTTGTTAATGTGAGATATTCGTAATCGATTCGTGTGTACCACTTTGTGGTTCTTTTCGATCTGAATTTTTACATTTGTTTTGCTCAAAATGTCGATTATTTTATAAGGTCCCGCATAATGGTTACCAAATTTACCGGGTTTGGGACCACTCAAGAGAAAAACGTAATCTCCTAATTTGAAATTAACAGGATTAATGTTTCTGTCATAGTATTCCTTGGACTTTTCTTTGGACTGAACTTGGTTGTCATACACAAGTTTTTGAATACCGTTTAGTCGCGCTACTAACTCTGTTATGTACCCTTTAAATGTTGGGACTAAATCACCTTCTTGTAAAGGATCGGACGAGGGAAGTCTAGCTAATCGACCAAAAACGATTTCGTATGGGGTATGTTTTGTGCTTTCATGCACACTTGTGTTGTAACTAAGCATGGCTATATCGAGCCATTGGTCCCATTCGTTATCAGCATCTGTATACTGTTTAAGAAATTCGCCTAAGGAATGATGGGATCGTTCTAAAGAACCGTTAGATTGGGGATGAAATGCTGTTGTTCTTAATTTTTTTATTCTAAATCTTTTCGCTACTCTAGTCATTAATTCACTTAAGAAGTTTCTGCCTTGGTCTGTTAAAACAGTTTTTGGTGCACCAAAGACACAGATAAATTTCTTAATGAAAGCATCAGCAATAGTGCTGGATAATGTATTAGAGAGTGGTACAGCTAAACAAAATTTGGAAAACAAATCTTGAATTGTAAGGATGTATTCGTTACCTTTAGAAGTGATTTTAAGAGGACCTACAATATCCATAGCGATTTTATCCAAAGCGATGCCTGGTGTGTCCGTTATCACCATAGGTTGCTTAGTTTTTAATCGGACCAATTTTTTTAATTGGCAATCTAAACACTGTTGGATTCTTCTAGTAACATCATCTTTTAATTTTTCCCAATAATAATTTTGTTTAATACGATTATAAGTTTTCGATACTCCCTTATGTCCTCCGATAGGACAATTATGGTGTTCATAAAAAATTTCGTCTCTTTTTGGAATAGGTACGTATTTTAATTTTCCCGTACAGATTAAAACTGAGATTTTAGAATTTTTAAATACTAAATTTATTAATTTTAAAATTTCTCTCCATTCTAAATTTTCAATATTTCTACTTTTAGCAATTGAAATTTCCGATTGGTTTAGTTCAATAAGTCGATTTTTCAAATTTTTAAATAATTCATGAATTCTTTTCTGAGTTTCGCTAATTGAAATGGGGTCTTTTTCTTTTAAACATAAGGAAAATAGAAATCGATTATTTTCTCGTTTAATCTCGTTTACACGACCTACAACTAATGTTTGACGTGCAGAAATTTTATTATTTTCACTTAGTTTTAAGGCACCTTCATCACATGGTGTACCCTCATTATTTACAAAATACATAATATTACCTAATCGATGTTGAATAGTTTCATGAATTTCTGTAATATTAGTTATTAAACGGTTTGGGAATTTTCCATTTGTTAGCAACTCCTCATTACTTGATGAATCTGTAGATTCACTATCACTCTCATGCCTTAACCATCTTCTTTTTCTAGCTTTGATTGGGAGAGGTCTTAAAGGGTTTGTTCCAGCTACTTCTTCTTTTTCCGATTCGGATTCGCTTTCTTCGTAAGCAGGTTTTTGTTTATTTAAATTTCGCTTAGGATAACGTTTTACTGAAGGATTATTTATTAATGAGTCATTTATTTCTTGCGCTTTTTCTTTTTCTTCACATGGTGTTTTTGATTTAATCTTGTTATTATTAGGTATTTGTTTTTGAGGTACATTTTTTTGGTTTGAAATATCATTATCGTTTTTTGGGGTAGAATTTTCCAATAGCTTTTGTTGTGCTCTAGTTACAATATTTATATTTGTAGGTTCTAAGGGATTTCTTGATAAAGCATCTGCATTCGTATTTATTTTTCCAGGTCTGTAAAAGACAGTGTAATTATACTCTGATAATTTAAAACGCCGTTTTTGAACACGAGTATTTAAATCTGCTGATTTGAACCAAATTAAAGGTTGGTGATCAGTGTATATGTTAATTTGTCGGCCATATACATACGATCGGAAAGCTTCTGTACTATCTACAATGGCTAATGCTTCTTTTTCATAAACTTCATAGTTCAACTCGGGTCCTCGTAATACGCGAGAAAAATAAGCAATAGGCTTGTCTTTGCCGATTTCTCCTTGAGATAGAATACCTCCGATTGCGTAACCTGATGCATCTGTTGTGATATTATAAGATTTATTTAATTCCGGAAATTGAAGTAAAGGAGCATTACACAAAAGATCTTTTAAAGTTTCAAATGAAAGATTAGTTTTTTCATCCCAAACAAATTCTGCATCTTTTTGTAGTAATTTTGTTAAAGGTTTCGCGATTTGTGCAAAATTTTTAATAAACCGTCTATAATATCCCGCAAGACCTAAGAATTCTCGAATTTTTTTAATATTTTTAGGGATTGGAAATTGTTTAACAGCTTCAATTTTCTTTGAATCAGGACTAAGACCATCCTTGCTTAACTTATGTCCTAGATAATTAACTTCTGTTCTTAAAAATTCGCACTTATCTGTTTGTATTTTCAATTCGGCTGTCACAAGTCTTTCCATTAACTCGTGAAATTTCTGATCGTGTTCTTCTAAACTATTTGCATAAATTACAATGTCATCTAAATATACAAATAATTTTACTCCTTGAAGTCCATCATGTATGGTATCCATAAGTCGTTGAAAAGTTGCTGGCGCTGTTTTAAGTCCAAAAGGCATCCTTGTAAATTCATAGTGTCCAAATGGTGTGCTGAAAGCCAGGGTGTCCAGCGTACGGGAAATGCGTGAAAAGCGGGAATTGTACGGGAAATTGTTTTGATACGGGAAATGTACGGGAATGTACGGGATTTTTTTCTGTGACCGGGAATTTTAAATCAAGACTACATGTACAGAAATTTATCTTATATATTTGAATTTTCACAACTTTCGCGCTAATTAAATTTGCCATGTTTTCATAATCTGAACTATAGGAATTCGATAATTTAATCGATATTCGACTTATATCGAATTTGTTCTGCTGCTTGCTTCATTTGTATATATATATATATATAGTGATTACCTTGTGGTTTTTGAAGTTTTCGTATCTTATCTTATTTAAATGTTATTTAAATACAATATTAAATACAATACCATAGTTGTTTAAGGTAAGTAAGTTCATAGATAAATATATGTTGTTTGGTTAAAGATTCCATGACTGACATTTCATTATAATGAATGACACATTTTACATTAAAATAATGTCCACGCAAATAAGTTAATAAATCGCATGCTACTATATCTTACTTATAAATATATTTTAACAGAAAAATACGGTAAATCTATCCTTCCAGTAAAATTAAAGTGAATTTAAAAATTAATTACTCAATATTTTCTTCAAATTACCAATATTGAGGTTATGTCAGGTTATGTTTGTGCAAAGTCAAGTATTGAGAAAAATATTTAGTGGAATGTTTATAGTTTACTAATTGCCTAACTTTACATTAGCTATTTATTAAAGAAATCATTTAACACCTTTCCCTTCTTTAATATTGATCTAAAATAGATAATTTATGGGTTTATTTACTTTTCTTCATGTCATCTATCATTTTATTTACATGAAAAAATAATTTTAAATATAAAAATAAATATAAAAAGAGTCAACATTTAATTTTTAATATTTTAGTTTACAATGAATTCAAAAATTTTATTTATCTATGTTTCCTTAGAATATTTTTACTGATGGCTAGAAGAAGTCGTGGCAAAACATCATACCTTTCAAAATGGGAAGAAAGATTCTCTTGGGTAGCGCCCAACCAAGAGGACAAGTACTCTGCATTTTGCAAATTATGCAAGACAAACGTTTCTATCTCATCTATGGGAGCACAAGCTCTTCAAAGTCACAGCGAAGGGAAAAAGCATAAGGAACGAGTTGCAGCTATTGAAAAAACTTTACCTATAGAATTCACCTTACGTCCAGCTAATGAGTCTTCATCTACATTAGCAAAACCTCCCGAAATTGTTTATGAGCCTTCAACTGCTTTGCAAAGTGCTATTTCGGATAAATTGAATACTGGAGCTGCGTCGAATTTTATTCCATCACAAAAAGGTTTAATTGATTCATACATGATAAAAAATGAAGCGACAAAAGCTGAAGCTATATGGTGTCTTGAGACTGTCATGTCTCATAACTCTCTCAGGAATGCTGGAAATGCAGCTTCAATGTTTAAGTATATGTTTCCTGACAGCCAAATTGCTGCGAAAATGGAACTTCAAAAGTCGAAAATATTATATGTGATAGTATACGGTCTAGGTCCGTTTTTTGCTCAAGATCTTGAAAATGTTGTTAAGCCTTGTGAATTTTACGTGATAGGTTTTGATGAATCTATGAACAAATATTCACAAAAGCAACAAATGGACATCATGCTACGTTTTTGGGATTCGACAGTTCAGCAAGTTAAATCAAGATACTTCACTTCAGCTTTTCTTAATAGTACGACCGCAGAGGATCTTTTAAAGGCATTTAAAGAAGCATTGGTTGATTGGGATTTAAAGAAAATTCTGCAAATATCTATGGATGGGCCACATGTGAATCACAAATTCATCAAACTTTTACAAGAAGACATAAAGGAAGAATCAAACGACCCAATCTTTCTTAACATTGGAGTTTGTGGTCTTCACACTGGCCATAATAGTTTCAAGACAGGCATAACGGAAACGGGATGGGAATTGGCTTCCTTTTTTAGTTCACTGTACTTTCTTTTTCATGATTCGCCTGCTCGTCGAGGGGATTATATTAGA
The DNA here is from genome assembly GCF_019393585.1 of Leptopilina boulardi. Classification (NCBI taxonomy): domain Eukaryota; kingdom Metazoa; phylum Arthropoda; class Insecta; order Hymenoptera; family Figitidae; genus Leptopilina; species Leptopilina boulardi. The sequence continues at coordinate 146,822 of NW_026137995.1, read as the reverse complement.
ATTACTGGAAGTAACGTGTTTCCTCTGAAGTTTCTTGCATCAAAATGGCTCGAAAACGTCCCAGTAGTAACAAGAGTTCGAAGTATTCTGCCGAATATAATCAAGTACGTCGAAGAGGTAAAAGGAAGACCTAAAAGACTTCAACCAAGCTGCAAAAGCTTTAAAATCGTTGTTGAAACTGTTAACGATAATATGCTTCCAGCCAAATTGGCATTTTTTGAAAATTTAGCCGAATGCGTTACTCCATTTTTAACTGAATTTCAGTCAGATGCTCCTCTTGCTCCATTTCTGTACACTTCTCTTTCTCAAATGGTCAGAAATGCAATGACTAGGATTGTGAAAAAGGATATTTTGGACGAAAAAAGCCTTTATGACATTGATGTAATGGACGCTAGTAATCTTTTAACAGCTAAAGAAATCGATTTGGGTTTCGAAACAGGTAAGGCTATATCGATTTGTAAAAATAAAACCCAAAAAGATGTACTTCAATTCCGCCAACAGTGTAGAACGGCCTTACAGTTTTTTGTATCGAAGCTTATGGAACGATCGCCACTTAAATTTACACTCACAAAAAATATCATGTGCTTAAATCCGGAAGTTATAGCGGCTGATTGTAATGGCACAATATTCGTTTATTTAAAACGCACTCTTCGAAAACTTGTAGAGTCGAACCTTTTAACTGGAAAAGTCGCTGATAAAGTTAAAGCAGAATATACTGATTTCTGTAGTTCACAGTACATAAAAACAGAGATGAAAAATTATTGTCGATATGAAATGCGTTTAGACGATTTTTGGATGTCATTATTAGATAAGCGTTCTCAGTTTGAAAACTTAGCACATTTCGTTAAAATGATTCTCATCTTATCGCATGGAAATACATTTTTGGAAAGAGGCTTCTCTGTAAATAAAGAGATTATTACTGTGAATCAAAGTGAGAAATCATTAATTGCTCAACGTATTATTTTTGATTCTGTTACATCGAAAGGTGGGGTTAAAAATATTGACATAAGTAAACAAATGTTACACGCTGTAAAGAATGCACATGGCAAATATATTGAAGCCCTTGCAGAAGAAAAGAAAACCAAAGAAGTAGAAAAGAGAGCAAGAGATGAAAAAAAAGTGAAGCAACGAGAAATTGAAGAACTGAATTCCAAAAAACGAAAGCTGGACGAAGAAAGAGAAGTCCTTCAGTCGGAAATTGAAACCAAAAAAAAAGAGTTAAAATAAAATTTTTGAATTTTCCAGATTTTAATTATTATTACTTTTATTGTGTTTCTATTTTAAAAGAATATACGGTATAAATAAACAAAATTGTAATATTTTAATATTTTTTAATAAAATGACACATTTCTTAAATAAAACTGTAGCAATCCAATTAATTTGTTATCATACACTCCTTTTTTATGAGAATATGTAAAATTAACATATAATATATGCAGAAAAATATTCGGGAATTTTACAAATTTAGGCGGGAAATGTACGGGAAATGTACGGGAATTTCATTCCATGTCTTCGCTGGACACCCTGAAAGCGGTTTTATGAGAATCCCGTGGATCTAACTTGATTTGAAGAAATCCTTTGGCTAAATCGATTATTGTATAATATTTAGCGCCCCCTACTTGGTCAAAAATCTCAGTAATATTGGGGAGGGGATAGCTATCACTAATGGTTTTTTCATTGAGCCATCTGAAATCTAGAACGACTCTCCATTTTATTACACCTTGAGAATCCGGTTTTTTTGGTACTATCCATAATGGAATATTATATGAAGAATTGGAAGGTTTAATAATCTTTAATTTTAACAATTCTTTCATTTGTTTTATTATTTCTTCTTTTAAAGCATGAGGAAATTTATATTGTTTTGTATTGACAGGAATATCATCTATAGTTGGAATTCGATGCATAATGGCATTGGTACCCGGTAAATCATCTCCCGGCAAATAAAACATATGTTTATATTTTTCCACTAAATCCAGAATATGTTGCCGTTCTGTTTGTTTTAAATGGTCGAGACGTAAAAATTCCGCAATATTACATTTCTTTAACTGTTCTAATTCTTCTTGGTCTTCTTGATAATAAGGGTTTGAAGGATCTAAATAAAATTCATTGTTTTCTACCTCTGGATCTAATCCTTTAGTTAAATCATGAGCATTAACATGAAAAATGTATTTCTCTTCAATATTATTTAAAGATTGAAAGGAATTAAATTCAAATTCAATATCTGTTGGTTGAACAACGTCTATGGCAAAGATTTTAACATCATTGGCTTCAGATAATGGTTGTAGATTGTGATATAAATTATCATTATTTTGTTTTTCATCAATTTGGCGGGTTTTATATTGGAAAGGAAATTCTCGATGATCTATAGTAATTATTGCATTTTTAAAATCGATTATTGCTTTAGCATCCTGACAGAATTGTGCCCCAAGAATGGCAGAAGTAGGCATAATTACGTCATTTGAAACGACTTGAAAAGTAGATTTTACTCCATAAACATATATATCAGTACATCCTAAAGTTGCTATAAGATTATTACCGACTCCTTTGAGTAATTGTTTTTGATTTGTTATTAAAGGATCTCCTGGAATCATCATACGTTCTTTGATTACATTTGGTTCTAAACCCGTATCAATTAAAAAGTCACTCCTTTTTTGAGTTAAAGCATGATTAATTGTCATAAAAGGCAATCTACCTAAGACATTAATATCTTCAACACTGCAAATATCTCTTGTTTCATTAGTGATACTTTCTCTTCTTTTTAATGTTACGCGTAAATTATCTATTTCTAATTTTTTGTGTGAAGAAATTGATTTTACATTTGGATGTTAAAAAAAACTGAGTGCCTAAAATTCCATCATATGGAATAGGTGTATTATTTGGAACAATTAAAAATTCAGTAATGTATCCTCCTATTTTTAAATTAACTGATCCTAAAGTTTCAGAAGATTCTCCACCTATACCGAAGATTTTATAGATATTATTTTTATTTATTGAATGAGATTCTGGAATACATTTTTGTTTTAACAGATTAGCTTCTGCCCCTGTGTCTAAGAGTAAACTAATACCTTTTTCTGAATTAATTTTGATATCAATGTACGGGCAAAATTTTCTTTGTGTTTCGTTTACAACGTTAATTCGCACGGTAGGTCTACTGTTTCGGTCACATTCACTGAGCGCATTGGTGTTATTTGAGTCTCCATGTTTGCGCTCTGAAGGGGGAGACTCTGGCCGTTTCCCTGAAATCTTTGATTGTTAAATAATCTTTTCCTACATTCTTCTAATGTGTGACCTATACCTTTGCAATATCTACAAGTCACTATTTAAGTTGGGTTCATCGATAATTGATTAACAAGACGTCGACATGTTGCCGCTGTATGACCTATACCATTACAATTTTGACATTGTAGTTGAGATCGCGATTCTAACGGATTTTGAAACTTTTGTTGCATATTGTCGGGTTTATAAAATGGATTTTTAAAGCATGTTTTAGCATTATGTCCTGGTTTGCTACAAATTTGACAAACTAAAGAATTAGAAAGGGATCTACATATTTTAGCCTCATGTCCCGGTTTACCACAAATTTGACAAACTAAAGAATTAGAATTAGAAAGAGATCTACATGTTTTAGCTTCATGTCCCGGTTTACCACAAATTTGACAAACTAAGGAATTAGAATTAGTCATTTGTCTACAAAATTTAGAATCATGTCCCGTTTTTCCACAATTTATACAAGGTTTGATTTTAAAACAATCAGATGCTTTATGACCCGGTTTATTACAAATTTGACAGGTAATATTAGTATTATTATTTTTTTTCTGACAATCTTGAGTATTATGATCATTATTTTTACAGTTATTACAAAATTTATCATTACGCAGACTGCAATCGGTTGCTTCATGTCCTTCTTCTTTACATAATTGACATGTAAAAATCTCTTTCCTTCTTACAGGTTTTGAATCTGAAATTAAATTATTTCGCCTACCTTTTTGTGTGACTAATCTTTTTTCGATTTTAATTGCGCTTTTTATTAATTCAGTAATGTTAGCATTCACTGGCATTTTGTTTTCGATTTCTGGAAGGGGTCCTTCTTTAAAACTGTCCACGATATCAGCTTGGGTTTCAGTTATAAAATCTTCGGTTACAGTACCGGTGAAAGCGCGTTGAGCTTCAATAATTCGCGTCCCTATATCTCGAATTCTATTTGCGAATGTTATGACATTTTCATCTTCCTTTTGATATTCATTGCCTAAGTCTCCCAACAATTGTTTAACCGTTCGGCTAACTATATAAATATCTTTAAGGAAATTTCCTAAAGCTTCAATTGTTTCAAAATTTTGTCCAATAATTGTCTCTTGGGCCTCACCATAAATTTTGGTTCTAATTAATTTCACAAGATTACCTTCAGCCGCTGCTGTTACCATATTTTTAGCTTCTGAACATCCTCTTAAAAAGATATTAATAGGGATATTAGTACCATTAAATTCTGGAACTGCTTTTAAAGCATCAGTTAAACTGACCGTTTGATTTACATTTAAAGCCATTTCGGTAAAATTTAAATTTTCTTGTAACGTTAGATTATTATCAATTAAAGTATAGTCAATAGAATTTTTTTCAATTAATGTTTCGTTCGTATTTCCAAAAGGAATAGTTGTAATATCATTAAAACTCGAATTGAAATCTAATTGTCTTCTAACAGTTTCACCTGAAGTAAATGAACTTTCTGATAATGAAATATTAGGAAAATTTGATTCAAATTGAGATTCCACTATTGGTGTTGAGGTTGTTAAATTTTCTAAATTATTTTCACTTTTAGAGGGAGATCGATCTAATTGTTTTCCTGTAATAAAAGGATTAAAAGCTTCGATTTCTGTTGCTAAAATAGGATCAGCTTTAGCCTGACTTCTTGTAATTCTTCCCTCATTCATAGAGTTTAAATTGTAAAGATCAGGGGAGAGGAGAGAGAGGAAAAAAAAGGAAATGAATATCAAAAGAAATTTTATAAAACAAAATTGACTATATTATAAGACTTTTCTATAATCTATATCCCGTTGTACATCAGTTTTCGGTATTTTGTAATTAGTTTTCCATAGATCTTTGCAAGTGAGACAGGTTTTAAGATTGTTATTATGATTACAAAGGCTTCGTCGAAATAAAATTATTTTAGCATCAAGATTTAATTGTCTGAATACTTCAGGGTGAATTTGCCCTTTTACTAATTTAAAATCACACTTCTTAACTAATGGCTCGTTCTGCTCTACGGATTTGGGTAGTCTCGATTTTTCTTCTTCTATCCTTTTTAATTTTTCCGCTTTTGCCTTCCTAAATTCAGCTACTGGAAGCCACTTGTCTCCCAGAGACTGTTTTAAATTCCTATTGATAACCTTCCGCTGGGTTTTCGTTAATTTTTTCTTTGTACTAGTATCCCTTGCGACTTGTTTTGGAGGAATGAGGGTCGAATTCGACCCTGGTTCCTACCTCGTTCCTCCCTTGTTTGGGGAAATTACAAAAAAACAATAGTAAATGATAAATAATACAAAAAAACAATAAATAATATTAAAATACTACTATTAATTGTTTTTATGTAATATTTATACTAAATTAAACAATAATTAATAAATAATAGTAATTTAAAATAAGTATTTACAGCGAAATACTTTCTACCTCGTTCCTACCTCATTCCTCCCTCATATCGGGAAATTATAAATATAAATAATTTTGTCCTGAAAATTAAAATTAAATAATTAAATTTGTTTAATTTTATTACTTAATTAAGACAACTGACTCTAAATAAGAAATATAGAAAGAGTAAAGTTTTCATCGTTTTTATTTACATCTGTCAAACGTAAATCTACTTTACCGGTCGTAGCGATTTTTTTTTCTCAACACAAGATGTCGCGTCGGACATAGTTGTAGCAAAATTCTTGAAAATTTTGAATTGATGAAAACATAATATATATAATAATTGAATCGGTCGGCAGACAATTTACGAAAAAAAAGACGATCGGGCTTTAAAGCCAAAAAAAACGGATTCTACAGCGGGAAATTCAAATTTAAAGAAAAATATAAATAATTAAAATGATTATTAATTGATTATTAATTAATAATTAATTAATTTTTCAGTAAATATTATATTATTATTAAAAATAATATATTTAAATTAATTCTAGGTCAAAATAAAATTGTTGCGATGAGAAAATAATTTTTTTGACAATTTTTTTCTTTAAAAAAAGTTGGGTGCAGTTCCGAATAGCACATACCTCTGATTTCGATAAAACTTGGTATCCCTACGTAATTTGGTGCGCTGATTACGAAAATCATAGTGAAAATTGGCGGAAATTTAATTATCATGGTAAAAACCATAAAAAACACCATAAAATCATGGTTTTTTTCGATTATCTCGTAAAAAACAAAAAACTTCGAAAAAAGTTTTAGACGAAAGTTGTAGATCTCTAAAAAACACACATTTCATGTTTTATGCATTTTTTACCAAAAGTCATTATTTTTCGAGAAAAACGCAAAATAGTAAACACGGCCTTCGGCCGCGTAAGGTACTGCTCGCTTCTCTTTTTAAGAAATCTTGGCGAGAGGGGGTGGATGTGTCCGAAAGTAATTTGCAGAAATTATCATATTCACCATTACTCAGGATCCAACGAATTCCGCAAAATACTTTCGGCCATATCCACCCCCTCTCGCCAAGGTTTTTTTAAAAAGAAAAGCGAGCCGTACCCCTTACGCGGCCGAAGGCCGTGTTTACTATTTTGCGTTTACCGCTGCTGTGGACTCCACCCCACAATTTCTGCAAATTACTTTCGGACACATCCACCCCCTCACGCCAAGATTTCTTAAAAAGAGAAGCGAGCAGTACCTTACGCGGCCGAAGGCCGTGTTTACTATTTTGCGTTTTTCTCGAAAAATAATGACTTTTGGTAAAAAATGCATAAAACATGAAATGTGTGTTTTTTAGAGATCTACAACTTTCGTCTAAAACTTTTTTCGAAGTTTTTTGTTTTTTACGAGATAATCGAAAAAAACCATGATTTTATGGTGTTTTTTATGGTTTTTACCATGATAATTAAATTTCCGCCAATTTTCACTATGATTTTGGTAATCAGCGCACCAAATTACGTAGGGATACTAAGTTTTATTGAAATCGGAGGTATGTGCTATTCGGAACTATATCCAAAAAGTTTATTAACTAATAATTAAATTAATTTGTTAATTAATTTTTTTTACAGTGAAAATTAGCCAAAAAAATTATTTCTAGCAGAAAAAAAATTGTTGCGATAAGGAAACAATTTTTTTGGCAATGATTCTCTGTAAAAAAATATTTAATTAACTAATTATTGATTTAATGAGTTAATTAATTTTTTTACAGAGAAAAATTGCTAAAAAAATTATTTCCTTATCGCAACAATTTCTTTTTGGGCTAGAAATAATTTTTTTGGCAATTTTTCTCTGTAAAAAAATTAATTAACGAAATAAATCAATAATTAGTGAATTAATTATTTTTTACAGAGAAAAATTGCCAAAAAAATTATTTCCTTATCGCAACAATTTCTTTTTGGGCTAGAAATAATTTTTTTGGCAATTTTTCTCTGTAAAAAAAATTAATTAACAAAATAAATCAATAATTACTGAATTATTTTTTTCAGAGAAAAATTGCCAAAAAAATTATTGTCTCATCGCAACAATTTCTTTTTGGGCTAGAAATAATTTTTTTGACAATTTTTCTCTGTAAAAAATAATTAATTCACTAAATAAATCAATAATTAGTGAATTAATTATTTTTTTCAGAGAAAAATAGCCAAGAAAATTATTTTCACATTGCAACAATTTCTTTTTGGGCTAGAAATAATTTTTTTGACAATTTTTTTCTGTAAAAAAAATTAATTAACTAAATAAATCAATAATTAGTGAATTAATTTTTTTTTCAGAGAAAAATTGCCAAAAAAATTATTTTCTCATCGCAACAATTTCTTTTTGGGCTAGAAATAATTTTTTTGGCAATTTTTTTCTGTAAAAAAAATAATTAACTAAATAAATCAATAATTAGTGAAATAATTTTTTTTCAGTGAAAAATTGCCAAAAAAATTATTTTCTCATCGCAACAATTTCTTTTTGGGCTAGAAATAATTTTTTTGACACTTTTTCTCTGTAAAAAAATTAATTAACTAAATAAATCAATAATTAATGAATTATTTTTTTTTTCAGAGAAAAATTGCCAAAAAAATTATTTTCTCATCGCAACAATTTCTTTTTGGGCTGGAAATAATTTTTTTGACAATTTTTCTCTGTAAAAAAAATTAATTAACTAAATAAATCAATAATTAGTGAATTATTTTTTTCAGAGAAAAATTGTCAAAAAAATTATTGTCTCATCGCAACAATTTCTTTTTGGGCTGGAAGTAATTTTTTTGGCAATTTTTCTCTGAAAAAAAAAATTAATTCACTAATTATTGATTTATTTAGTTAATTAATTTTTTTTACAGAAAAAAATAGCCAAGAAAATTATTTTCACATCGCAACAATTTCTTGTTGGGCTAGAAATAATTTTTTTGACAATTTTTTTCTGTAAAAAAAATTAATTAACTAAATAAATCAATAATTAGTGAATTAATTTTTTTTTCAGAGAAAAATTTCCAAAAAAATTATTTTCTCATCGCAACAATTTCTTTTTGGGCTAGAAATAATTTTTTTGACAATTTTTCTCTGTAAAAAATAATTAATTCACTAATTATTGATTTATTTAGTTAGTTAATTTTTTTTTCAGATAAAAATTGCTAAAAAAATTATTTTCTCATCGCAACAATTTCTTTTTGGGCTAGAAATAATTTTTTTGGCAATTTTTTTCTGTAAAAAAAAATAATTAACTAAATAAATCAATAATTAGTGAATTAATTTTTTTCTTCAGAGAAAAATTGCCAAAAAAATTATTTTCTCATCGCAACAATTTCTTTTTGGGCTAGAAATAATTTTTTTGACAATTTTTCTCTGTAAAAAATAATTAATTCACTAATTATTGATTTATTTAGTTAGTTAATTTTTTTTCCAGATAAAAATTGCCAAAAAATTATTTTCTCATCGCAACAATTTCTTTTTGGGCTAGAAATAATTTTTTTGATAATTTTTCTCTGTTAAAAATAATTAATTCACTAATTATTGATTTATTTAGTTAGTTAATTTCTTTTCAGATAAAAATTGCTAAAAAAAATTATTTTCTCATCGCAACAATTTCTTTTTGGGCTAGAAATAATTTTTTTGGCAATTTTTTTCTGTAAAAAAAAATAATTAACTAAATAAATCAATAATTAGTGAATTAATTTTTTTTTCAGAGAAAAATTGCCAAAAAAATTATTTTCTCATCGCAACAATTTCTTTTTGGGCTAGAAATAATTTTTTTGGCAATTTTTTTCTGTAAAAAAAAATAATTAACTAAATAAATCAATAATTAGTGAAATAATTTTTTTTCAGTGAAAAATTGCCAAAAAAATTATTTTCTCATCGCAACAATTTCTTTTTGGGCTAGAAATAATTTTTTTGACACTTTTTCTCTGTAAAAAAATTAATTAACTAAATAAATCAATAATTAATGAATTATTTTTTTTTTTCAGAGAAAAATTGCCAAAAAAATTATTTTCTCATCGCAACAATTTCTTTTTGGGCTGGAAATAATTTTTTTGACAATTTTTCTCTGTAAAAAAAATTAATTAACTAAATAAATCAATAATTAGTGAATTATTTTTTTCAGAGAAAAATTGCCAAAAAAATTATTTTCTCATCGCAACAATTTCTTTTTGGGCTGGAAGTAATTTTTTTGGCAATTTTTCTCTGAAAAAAAAAATTAATTCACTAATTATTGATTTATTTAGTTAGTTAATTTTTTTTCCAGATAAAAATTGCCAAAAAATTATTTTCTCATCGCAACAATTTCTTTTTGGGCTAGAAATAATTTTTTTGACACATTTTCTCTGTAAAAAAAATTAATTAACTAAATAAATCAATAATTACTGAATTATTTTTTTCAGAGAAAAATTGTCAAAAAAATTATTGTCTCATCGCAACAATTTCTTTTTGGGCTAGAAATAATTTTTTTGACAATTTTTTTCTGTAAAAAAAAATAATTAACTAAATAAATCAATAATTAGTGAATTAATTTTTTTCAGAGAAAAATTGCCAAAAAAATTATTTTCTCATCGCAACAATTTCTTTTTGGGCTAGAAATAATTTTTTTGACAATTTTTCTGTGTTAAAAATAATTAATTCACTAATTATTGATTTATTTAGTTAGTTAATTTTTTTTTCAGATAAAAATTGCTAAAAAAAATTATTTTCTCATCGCAACAATTTCTTTTTGGGCTGGAAATAATTTTTTTGACAATTTTTCTCTGTAAAAAAAATTAATTAACTAAATAAATCAATAATTAGTGAATTATTTTTTTCAGAGAAAAATTGTCAAAAAAATTATTGTCTCATCGCAACAATTTCTTTTTGGGCTGGAAGTAATTTTTTTGGCAATTTTTCTCTGAAAAAAAAAATTAATTCACTAATTATTGATTTATTTAGTTAATTAATTTTTTTTACAGAAAAAAATAGCCAAGAAAATTATTTTCACATCGCAACAATTTCTTGTTGGGCTAGAAATAATTTTTTTGACAATTTTTTTCTGTAAAAAAAATTAATTAACTAAATAAATCAATAATTAGTGAATTAATTTTTTTTTCAGAGAAAAATTTCCAAAAAAATTATTTTCTCATCGCAACAATTTCTTTTTGGGCTAGAAATAATTTTTTTGACAATTTTTCTCTGTAAAAAATAATTAATTCACTAATTATTGATTTATTTAGTTAGTTAATTTTTTTTCCAGATAAAAATTGCCAAAAAATTATTTTCTCATCGCAACAATTTCTTTTTGGGCTAGAAATAATTTTTTTGACACATTTTCTCTGTAAAAAAAATTAATTAACTAAATAAATCAATAATTACTGAATTATTTTTTTCAGAGAAAAATTGTCAAAAAAATTATTGTCTCATCGCAACAATTTCTTTTTGGGCTAGAAATAATTTTTTTGACAATTTTTCTCTGTAAAAAATAATTAATTCACTAATTATTGATTTATTTAGTTAGTTAATTTTTTTTCCAGATAAAAATTGTCAAAAAAATTATTTTCTCATCCCGACAATTTCTTTTTGGGCTAGAAATATTTTTTTTGACAATTTTTCTCTGTAAAAAAAATTAATTAACAAAATAAATCAATAATTACTGAATTATTTTTTTCAGAGAAAAATTGTCAAATAAATTATTGTCTCATCGCAACAATTTCTTTTTGGGCTGGAAATAATTTTTTTGGCAATTTTTCTCTGAAAAAAAAAATTAATTCACTAATTATTGATTTATTTAGTTAATTAATTTTTTTTACAGAAAAAAATAGCCAAGAAAATTATTTTCACATCGCAACAATTTCTTGTTGGGCTAGAAATAATTTTTTTGACAATTTTTTTCTGTAAAAAAAATTAATTAACTAAATAAATCTATAATTAGTGAATTAATTTTTTTTTCAGAGAAAAATTTCCAAAAAAATTATTTTCTCATCGCAACAATTTCTTTTTGGGCTAGAAATAATTTTTTTGACAATTTTTCTGTGTTAAAAATAATTAATTCACTAATTATTGATTTATTTAGTTAGTTAATTTTTTTTTCAAATAAAAATTGCTAAAAAAAATTATTTTCTCATCGCAACAATTTCTTTTTGGGCTAGAAATAATTTTTTTGGCAATTTTTTTCTGTAAAAAAAAATAATTAACTAAATAAATCAATAATTAGTGAATTAATTTTTTTTTCAGAGAAAAATTGCCAAAAAAATTATTTTCTCATCGCAACAATTTCTTTTTGGGCTAGAAATAATTTTTTTGACAATTTTTCTCTGTAAAAAATAATTAATTCACTAATTATTGATTTATTTAGTTAGTTAATTTTTTTTCCAGATAAAAATTGTCAAAAAAATTATTTTCTCATCCCGACAATTTCTTTTTGGGCTAGAAATATTTTTTTTGACAATTTTTCTCTGTAAAAAAAATTAATTAACAAAATAAATCAATAATTACTGAATTATTTTTTTCAGAGAAAAATTGTCAAATAAATTATTGTCTCATCGCAACAATTTCTTTTTGGGCTGGAAATAATTTTTTTGGCAATTTTTCTCTGAAAAAAAAAATTAATTCACTAATTATTGATTTATTTAGTTAATTAATTTTTTTTACAGAAAAAATTAGCCAAGAAAATTATTTTCACATCGCAACAATTTCTTGTTGGGCTAGAAATAATTTTTTTGACAATTTTTCTCTGTAAAAAATAATTAATTCACTAATTATTGATTTATTTAGTTAGTTAATTTTTTTTTCAGAGAAAAATTTCCAAAAAAATTATTTTCTCATCGCAACAATTTCTTTTTGGGCTAGAAATAATTTTTTTGACAATTTTTCTCTGTAAAAAATAATTAATTCACTAATTATTGATTTATTTAGTTAGTTAATTTTTTTTTCAGATAAAAATTGCTAAAAAAATTATTTTCTCATCGCAACAATTTCTTTTTGGGCTAGAAATAATTTTTTTGGCAATTTTTTTCTGTAAAAAAAAATAATTAACTAAATAAATCAATAATTAGTGAATTAATTTTTTTTTTCAGAGTAAAATTGCCAAAAAAATTATTGTCTCATCGCAACAATTTCTTTTTGGGCTAGAAATAATTTTTTTGACAATTTTTCTCTGTAAAAAATAATTAATTCACTAATTATTGATTTATTTAGTTAGTTAATTTTTTTTTCAGATAAAAATTGCTAAAAAAATTATTTTCTCATCGCAACAATTTCTTTTTGGGCTAGAAATAATTTTTTTGACAATTTTTCTCTGTTAAAAATAATTAATTCACTAATTATTGATTTATTTAGTTAGTTAATTTTTTTTTCAGATAAAAATTGCTAAAAAAAATTATTTTCTCATCGCAACAATTTCTTTTTGGGCTAGAAATAATTTTTTTGGCAATTTTTTTCTGTAAAAAAAAATAATTAACTAAATAAATCAATAATTAGTGAATTAATTTTTTTTTCAGTGAAAAATTGCCAAAAAAATTATTTTCTCATCGCAACAATTTCTTTTTGGGCTAGAAATAATTTTTTTGATAATTTTTCTCTGTTAAAAATAATTAATTCACTAATTATTGATTTATTTAGTTAGTTAATTTTTTTTTCAGATAAAAATTGCTAAAAAAAATTATTTTCTCATCGCAACAATTTCTTTTTGGGCTAGAAATAATTTTTTTGGCAATTTTTTTCTGTAAAAAAAAATAATTAACTAAATAAATCAATAATTAGTGAATTAATTTTTTTTTCAGAGAAAAATTGCCAAAAAAATTATTTTCTCATCGCAACAATTTCTTTTTGGGCTAGAAATAATTTTTTTGACAATTTTTCTGTGTTAAAAATAATTAATTCACTAATTATTGATTTATTTAGTTAGTTAATTTTTTTTTCAGATAAAAATTGCTAAAAAAAATTATTTTCTCATCGCAACAATTTCTTTTTGGGCTAGAAATAATTTTTTTGGCAATTTTTTTCTGTAAAAAAAAATAATTAACTAAATAAATCAATAATTAGTGAATTAATTTTTTTTTCAGAGAAAAATTGCCAAAAAAATTATTTTCTCATCGCAACAATTTCTTTTTGGGCTAGAAATAATTTTTTTGACAATTTTTCTCTGTAAAAAATAATTAATTCACTAATTATTGATTTATTTAGTTAGTTAATTTTTTTTCCAGATAAAAATTGTCAAAAAAATTATTTTCTCATCCCGACAATTTCTTTTTGGGCTAGAAATATTTTTTTTGACAATTTTTCTCTGTAAAAAAAATTAATTAACAAAATAAATCAATAATTACTGAATTATTTTTTTCAGAGAAAAATTGTCAAAAAAATTATTGTCTCATCGCAACAATTTCTTTTTGGGCTGGAAATAATTTTTTTGGCAATTTTTCTCTGAAAAAAAAAATTAATTCACTAATTATTGATTTATTTAGTTAATTAATTTTTTTTACAGAAAAAAATAGCCAAGAAAATTATTTTCACATCGCAACAATTTCTTGTTGGGCTAGAAATAATTTTTTTGACAATTTTTTTCTGTAAAAAAAATTAATTAACTAAATAAATCTATAATTAGTCAATTAATTTTTTTTTCAGAGAAAAATTTCCAAAAAAATTATTTTCTCATCGCAACAATTTCTTTTTGGGCTAGAAATAATTTTTTTGACAATTTTTCTCTGTAAAAAATAATTAATTCACTAATTATTGATTTATTTAGTTAGTTAATTTTTTTTTCAGATAAAAATTGCTAAAAAAATTATTTTCTCATCGCAACAATTTCTTTTTGGGCTAGAAATAATTTTTTTGGCAATTTTTTTCTGTAAAAAAAAATAATTAACTAAATAAATCAATAATTAGTGAATTAATTTTTTTTTTCAGAGAAAAATTGCCAAAAAAATTATTGTCTCATCGCAACAATTTCTTTTTGGGCTAGAAATAATTTTTTTGACAATTTTTCTCTGTAAAAAATAATTAATTCACTAATTATTGATTTATTTAGTTAATTAATTTTTTTTACAGAAAAAAATAGCCAAGAAAATTATTTTCACATCGCAACAATTTCTTGTTGGGCTAGAAATAATTTTTTTGACAATTTTTTTCTGTAAAAAAAATTAATTAACTAAATAAATCTATAATTAGTGAATTAATTTTTTTTTCAGAGAAAAATTTCCAAAAAAATTATTGTCTCATCGCAACAATTTCTTTTTGGGCTAGAAATAATTTTTTTGACAATTTTTCTCTGTAAAAAATAATTAATTCACTAATTATTGATTTATTTAGTTAGTTAATTTTTTTTTCAGATAAAAATTGCTAAAAAAATTATTTTCTCATCGCAACAATTTCTTTTTGGGCTAGAAATAATTTTTTTGACAATTTTTCTCTGTTAAAAATAATTAATTCACTAATTATTGATTTATTTAGTTAGTTAATTTTTTTTTCAGATAAAAATTGCTAAAAAAAATTATTTTCTCATCGCAACAATTTCTTTTTGGGCTAGAAATAATTTTTTTGGCAATTTTTTTCTGTAAAAAAAAATAATTAACTAAATAAATCAATAATTAGTGAATTAATTTTTTTTTCAGAGAAAAATTGCCAAAAAAATTATTTTCTCATCGCAACAATTTCTTTTTGGGCTAGAAATAATTTTTTTGATAATTTTTCTCTGTTAAAAATA
The DNA here is from genome assembly GCF_019393585.1 of Leptopilina boulardi. Lineage (NCBI taxonomy): Eukaryota > Metazoa > Arthropoda > Insecta > Hymenoptera > Figitidae > Leptopilina > Leptopilina boulardi. The sequence goes on along the minus strand of NW_026137995.1, from coordinate 131,515 downwards.
ATTAATTCACTAATTATTGATTTATTTAGTTAGTTAATTTTTTTTTCAGATAAAAATTGCTAAAAAAAATTATTTTCTCATCGCAACAATTTCTTTTTGGGCTAGAAATAATTTTTTTGGCAATTTTTTTCTTTAAAAAAAAATAATTAACTAAATAAATCAATAATTAGTGAATTAATTTTTTTTTCAGAGAAAAATTGCCAAAAAAATTATTTTCTCATCGCAACAATTTCTTTTTGGGCTAGAAATAATTTTTTTGACAATTTTTCTGTGTTAAAAATAATTAATTCACTAATTATTGATTTATTTAGTTAGTTAATTTTTTTTTCAGATAAAAATTGCTAAAAAAAATTATTTTCTCATCGCAACAATTTCTTTTTGGGCTAGAAATAATTTTTTTGGCAATTTTTTTCTGTAAAAAAAAATAATTAACTAAATAAATCAATAATTAGTGAATTAATTTTTTTTTCAGAGAAAAATTGCCAAAAAAATTATTTTCTCATCGCAACAATTTCTTTTTGGGCTAGAAATAATTTTTTTGACAATTTTTCTCTTTAAAAAATAATTAATTCACTAATTATTGATTTATTTAGTTAGTTAATTTTTTTTCCAGATAAAAATTGTCAAAAAAATTATTTTCTCATCCCGACAATTTCTTTTTGGGCTAGAAATATTTTTTTTGACAATTTTTCTCTGTAAAAAAAATTAATTAACAAAATAAATCAATAATTACTGAATTATTTTTTTCAGAGAAAAATTGTCAAAAAAATTATTGTCTCATCGCAACAATTTCTTTTTGGGCTGGAAATAATTTTTTTGGCAATTTTTCTCTGAAAAAAAAAATTAATTCACTAATTATTGATTTATTTAGTTAATTAATTTTTTTTACAGAAAAAAATAGCCAAGAAAATTATTTTCACATCGCAACAATTTCTTGTTGGGCTAGAAATAATTTTTTTGACAATTTTTTTCTGTAAAAAAAATTAATTAACTAAATAAATCTATAATTAGTGAATTAATTTTTTTTTCAGAGAAAAATTTCCAAAAAAATTATTTTCTCATCGCAACAATTTCTTTTTGGGCTAGAAATAATTTTTTTGACAATTTTTCTCTGTAAAAAATAATTAATTCACTAATTATTGATTTATTTAGTTAGTTAATTTTTTTTTCAGATAAAAATTGCTAAAAAAATTATTTTCTCATCGGAACAATTTCTTTTTGGGCTAGAAATAATTTTTTTGACAATTTTTCTCTGTTAAAAATAATTAATTCACTAATTATTGATTTATTTAGTTAGTTAATTTTTTTTTCAGATAAAAATTGCTAAAAAAAATTATTTTCTCATCGCAACAATTTCTTTTTGGGCTAGAAATAATTTTTTTGGCAATTTTTTTCTGTAAAAAAAAATAATTAACTAAATAAATCAATAATTAGTGAATTAATTTTTTTTTCAGAGAAAAATTGCCAAAAAAATTATTTTCTCATCGCAACAATTTCTTTTTGGGCTAGAAATAATTTTTTTGACAATTTTTCTGTGTTAAAAATAATTAATTCACTAATTATTGATTTATTTAGTTAGTTAATTTTTTTTTCAGATAAAAATTGCTAAAAAAAATTATTTTCTCATCGCAACAATTTCTTTTTGGGCTAGAAATAATTTTTTTGGCAATTTTTTTCTGTAAAAAAAAATAATTAACTAAATAAATCAATAATTAGTGAATTAATTTTTTTTTCAGAGAAAAATTGCCAAAAAAATTATTTTCTCATCGCAACAATTTCTTTTTGGGCTAGAAATAATTTTTTTGACAATTTTTCTCTGTAAAAAATAATTAATTCACTAATTATTGATTTATTTAGTTAGTTAATTTTTTTTCCAGATAAAAATTGTCAAAAAAATTATTTTCTCATCCCGACAATTTCTTTTTGGGCTAGAAATATTTTTTTTGACAATTTTTCTCTGTAAAAAAAATTAATTAACAAAATAAATCAATAATTACTGAATTATTTTTTTCAGAGAAAAATTGCCAAAAAAATTATTGTCTCATCGCAACAATTTCTTTTTGGGCTAGAAATAATTTTTTTGACAATTTTTCTCTGTAAAAAATAATTAATTCACTAATTATTGATTTATTTAGTTAGTTAATTTTTTTTCAGATAAAAATTGCTAAAAAAATTATTTTCTCATCGCAACAATTTCTTTTTGGGCTAGAAATAATTTTTTTGGCAATTTTTTTCTGTAAAAAAAAATAATTAACTAAATAAATCAATAATTACTGAATTATTTTTTTCAGAGAAAAATTGCCAAAAAAATTATTGTCTCATCGCAACAATTTCTTGTTGGGCTAGAAATAATTTTTTTGACAGTTTTTTTCTGTAAAAAAAATTAATTAACTAAATAAATCAATAATTAATGAATTAATTTTTTTTTCAGAGAAAAATTGCCAAAAAAATTATTTTCTCATCGCAACAATTTCTTTTTGGGCTAGATACAATTTTTTTTGACAATTTTTCTCTGTAAAAAATAATTAATTCACTAATTATTGATTTATTGAGTTAATTTTTTTTTCAGACAAAAATTGCTAAAAAAATTATTTTCTCATCGCAACAATTTCTTTTTGGGCTAGTAATAATTTTTTTGGCAATTTTTCTCTGTAAAAAAAATTAATTAACAAAATAAATCAATAATTACTGAATTATTTTTTTCAGAGAAAAATTGCCAAAAAAATTTTTGTCTCATCGCAACAATGTTGTATGTTGTTTGGGAGCTTCCTTAACCCAGTGTGCAAAACGACGTCTTAAAAACGTCTAAAAGACGTCTCATCTTGTCCATGAATATCCGGGGACAATGATAGTAAAGTCTCGGAGACATCATAAAGACAACTAAAAGATGTCCGAAAAATTTCTAAAAGACATTGAAAAGGATGTCTAAAAGACGTCTTGAAGACGTCCTTATTACATCCCTTCAGATCTTCTTAAATAGACATTTTTTCACAATATTTTCTAAATTAAAATTCATTAATATTGTATTAAATTTATTTTATATTTTTAAAATTATACAGAATTAATGAAAAAATGTCTATGAAGCTGGGACCGAACTCGGATACCTTTGGCTTGAAGGTTCCCAAGCTTCCAGCAAGACTGCCTCATGTAACAAAATGTCCCACCTTAGCAAGCTTGCAATGAAAGGTTGCTGCAAGCTTTTAAAGAAATGTTGCCGCAACCTTGCAATGAAAGATTGTTGCAAGTTTTTAATGAAAGCTTGATGTAAGATTGCAATAAAAGGTTAATATGTGGTTAACGCAAGCTTACAATATGCGTGCTGCAAGCTTATAATATGCTTGTGCTTGAAAGAACAAAAGAAAAAATTAAAATTTTTTATTTATTAATTTTTTTTATTTGAATTATATTTTTTTTTGTTAACTTAATATTACACGAATAAATCTTGGGAGTATGGGGATTCGAAACCTTATTTTACGCACGCAACTTGAGAACGCTAACCGATCTACTACCACGGACACGTATAAGAGAATAAAATTTGTTAATATCTTTTAAACATGTTTTCTCTCTTTTTAAAGAGCAGAAAAATGATGAATATTGTTTATGTTTTTTGTGTAAAAAAAAAATTCTCAACATTTTTCTCTATTTTTAGTAGGGAAAAAGTTAAAAAAATTTATTCCGGAAATAGTGAATTTTATTACTCTATTCGTTTTTCCATTTTTCTCCGTGCATATACTTCCAATGTAATATTGTGCACCGGATATTTGCCATTTTAGAGTTTCTCTATACCCAACTTAGACTACCTAATTATAAAAAAATTTCGCCTCTGTTTTCAGACTGGGTCATTCCATGTCCAGTGTAATCCAAACCTAACCCAAGGTTGCACGGTAAGCTTGCCGAAAGGTTGCAGTGTAAGGTCACTGCAAGATTGCACAGTAAGATTATTGCAAGATTGCTCAGTAAGCTTGCACCAACCTTGCCACAAGCTTACCGTGCAAGCTTACTATACTATCTTGCAGTAACATTACACTACAATCTTTCGTTAAGCTTACCATGCAATCTTGCGATAATCTTACTGTGTAATCTTGCAGTAACCTTACACTGCAATCTTTCGGCAAGCTTACCATACAAGCTTGGGTTAGGTGGGATATTTAAAGCTTGCGGCAAACTTGCCGTGCAAGGTTGGCAATATTGCGTGCTGTCTGGGATATTAGTATTAAAATGACCATAACCTGAAAATTCAAAGTTATAAGTCTAGGGACCGTTGGGTTTGAGGCTACCCAAATACCCACGGCTACTATATTGCCTGCAATTTTTATCAAAATCCATTTGACTGTTTTCGAAGAATAAATTTTTTAAAAAATAATTAATCGATTTTCAAAATAGCGTAGCGGGCATAATTTTGAAAGATCCTTTAGGGGGTTTAAACTATCTTACCTAAGACTATTACGTCCCCCAGTTTCAGAGAAATCGAAAGACTCCTTGCAAATCGTGATATTTCTGATAGTCTTACCCTACAAAAAAATGTTTTCCCGCATATATCGAGACCAGACATATGCTGGATCGATTCTGAGTTCAGATTCGGATTCAGCATATCAAAATGCTTTGGAATAGTATACTATAGTACAGAAGCATATTCATAGCATAAAAAAGTGTTATTTTTAAAAAATTCTAAATTTTCTAATTAAATATAACCAAAATTAAAATTTTTGTAAAAGGAAGTGATTTTAAAAAAATTTAATCGAAGGATTCAAACTGTTTTAGAAACAAAATTTTATCCTTTAAATTATAAAAAATATAATAAATTAAAATTTTATTATTTTTGTATGAAATTTTAGAAAATTTCAGTTAGAAAGACACATTCTAACAAAACCTTTTAGTAGTATCCACTTTATTGAAAGATATAAGCATTCGAAAAATAGTTTCTTTAGAAGCCTAAAACTTGGAAAAATTTATATCTCGTAAACGGTTTGATGAAAAAAAATAATGAAACTCATTTTTGAATGGTACAAAACGTGAAGAAAATTTGAGCTAAACCAAAGAGGTCAAAATCAACGATCGTTTGAAATAAAATGAACATCTCCCCCCGTTTACTTTTATAAACATATTCAAAATGTAATTTTAACGAAATAAATACTTTTAACGAACATATTGAGATTACTAATCTTCTTAAACTAATTTTAATTACATATACGGAGAGAAAAATCATGCGTTTGTAGTGTGGAGCCCTCTTTGTTAATTTTGTATGGACGTTCCTGCTTAAGAGGCGTGGCCTTATACTACAGTTGCACGAAACTTATACCGAAAAAGCATGGATTCTTGCAATTGTACACTGAGAAAAATATGCTATTGAATCAATAGCAATTCTGCCAAAGGTATAAAAATTATTCATTCAAAAGAATATGCTATAGCATCTATTAAATATTTTACAAATTTTATAGCATATACTTTTGAATCAATAATTTTTATACCTTTGGCAGAAATGCTTCTGATTCAATAGCATATTTTTTTCAGTGTAGTATGCTGATGTTCCATGCGTTTAAAGGTAGAACTTTCATGCTCATATCGTACAAATTTATACAAATACAGCACAAATTTTACAAATATGGCGCATGTAAATTCTTTTGCGAAATAAGGATGACTGTTCATACTACAAACGCTTGATTTTTCTCTCCGTGTAGGTATACTTTAAGGTGTAAAGGATAAAGTAATAGGAAAGCATTAAATGAGCTCGATTTGAACTTTAATAATTATTAATCTTGATTCAATTGAACTCAAAACATGAAAAGTTTGAAGATACTCTATCGATTTTCGAGCTTTTTGTACATATGTAACTAGCCTAAATAGTATATTTAATACAATGTAGAAATTTTAAAAGATTTACAATTATAACAGTTGTAAATAAATTTAAAAGATTAACATAAAAAGCTTATAAGGTAGATGCACCGGTTTTGTCCATGACACCGGTTTTGGCCAACCTCACATTTTTATTGGTTTTATTAGTCTCCTGTTAACTTTATAGTATTTATTTTAATAAAACTTAATTTTGGAGATATTTTGTGGACATATGTATTAAAGAAATACAATAGTTTGATTTATTTGTCATGAAAAAATGGGTGGCCAAAACAGGTACAAATTTTCGTTTATTATGGCTTTTGGCCATACATGGCCAAAAGTGGTTATACATTTAAAACAGTTTTGGCCACCTCCGTGACAGAAAGTTATTAACGTTTTTTAATCTGTATTAATTAATGGTAAATAAAAAAATTAATATAAAATAATAATAAAATAATAATTATAATAACAAATATAAAAAATTCAAATTATGAATAAATGTTTGTTTTATAAAAAGTGTCTATAACGTTAAAAAAACATCAAAAAAAAAAGAAAAACTAACTTCGAATATAAATAATAAAGAATTATAAAATCGAAGGAAAATTATTACATAAATTGCAAAGAAATCTAAATAATTGGTTTTTCTTGTGAAAATGGAAAAGTTGAGTTTAAGCCGTTGCCATTTTGTCAAAAATGAATTTTTTTTATCCTTCGATTAAAGACTAGATTATCTTCTACTTTAACTAAATTCGTTTGAATTTTGAGTTTTAGATGAACCAACTATTTATAATCTTAGTCACCGCAAACCATGTTTTCTAAGCAAACGTCGACAAGATCGCGCACCACGCCTCAATTTTTGAATGTTTTTAAAAATTTAATATAGGAATTTGTAGTTTACAACTAGGGTTGCCCCCTTAAGTGGAATTTTCTGTAGAATAAGACTAAAGTAGTCAATATTACATATATTTGTTTTACTTTTTAATTGATTTTATTCCACATTTTTATGACTTTTAGTTTAATTTTTTAAACTGGCCAAAACTAGAACCAAGCATGGCCACAACTGGTGCAAAAGTGGCCAAAACTGAAAAAATTGATATTTATTTATATTTTTTAATTTATTAAATTTTAAATAATTTTCTTACTTTTAAAAACCACAAATTTAAAAACTAGGGACATTAAGTGATCTATTAACAAGCACTAGTAATTTATTTTATATAATTATTATAAAAAAAGATATACTAAATAAAACGTAAATCCTTAAAGTGGTCAAAACGAGTACATCTACTCTAATGTTATTAAAAAAATTTATTTGTTGTAACTGATTTTACAATTTAAATTATAGATTTGGAGCACATGAAATATATACCTTTTATTCTCTAAAAAATGAAAATAATAATAAACTTGACTGGTACAAATAATATAATTAATCTAATTAATTTTTCCGAGTATTCTTCTTTAATGATGGCAGTGAATTTGTCGAAGAAGCTAGTAAGATCGGCCGTGGAGTATAAAAACGTAGATCTCTGACCATCAAGAATGTTTTCCTCTTCACCGTTATCCTAAAAAAGTAAATTCGTTGAGAATTATATAAAAACAATCCCACATAGCACGGCTTCTTCCTGTGAGATTATTGTGAGGATATCTGTAGAGTTTGTTAGGTTACCGAGCAAGCCTGCAGTAAACTTGAGGTAATCTTAAAACTTCAGCCTTAGAGTAAGCTTATACAGGAAAGTCGTGATAAGTTTACATGGTAACGTTGTGGTAAGCTTACACGGTAAGGTTGTTGTAAGCTTCCCGTAAGGTTACTGTAAGCTTGCTATAATATTAATAAAATTTATTAATTAACAACATTCTATGTTTGCAGTAACCTTACAGCAACCTTACATCAACCTTACAGTAATCTAAAAAGAAGCTTACAGCAACCTTACCGTGTAGGCTTACCACGTTAACTTACCACGACTTTACTGAGTAAGATTACCTTAGCTTTACTGTGTAAGCTTAATGTAAGGCGGAAGTTTTAAATTAACCACAAGTTTACTGTAGGCTTACACGGTAACCTTATAAACCCTACAGATATCCTCACAGTAACCTCACAGCAAGAAGCCGTGCTATGTGGGATATATATATATATATATATATATATATTTATATAATTAAAGTAGAACAATGTAACAGTTAAACTATATATATTAAATAATAATTAAGATATAAATACATTTATGCATGCTTTTTTTGATGTCTTCATATTACAGTTCGTCAGAATCTCGCGGCAAGTCTTCTTTATAAAAAACTTTCATCATTTCTAGCATAGCAAGTACTTGCATCTTTTTTTAAGTTCTATTTTTCTGTAACAAAAGTAGATAATTTAAGTTTACATAAATGTTACAAGCTTCGTCAATCCTAATATTACAAATGTAATACTCATCTTTTTTATGGATGATTCCACCGAAATAATATACATTTAAATTTCTGAAAAGGAATTCCATTAATTTTATGCGTCCTAAAACAAAACAAACATATTAAAACAACCCCTATGCAGGGATACCAGATCGCCTTCAAGCAACCTTGCACAGGAGTAGTAAAACAAAAAAACCTTAAAAAGTTATCCGCAGTCACGGAGCGAAAAAATAAGTTTTTAAAAATTCTTTGATAAAATGGCGGAAGCTCAATGTCATATATTTAAATGTAATAGAACATTTCTTAATTAATAAAAAAAAAATTTACCACAACAAAATTTTCTTTGATTAAGAACTTCTTTATTATGTGAATATTAAGAAAATAGATTTTTTAAAATTGTGACTGCGGGTAACTCCTAAACAACAATTTTTTTTTAATTTTACGAGATAGGTGGAACATCTGCAAACCCTTAGAGGCACGCACGTTTTCTGGTCGACCCACTAAAAACCACACCCTTTAAGGGGGATTCCGCATGAAAATTTTGAAAAATATAAATGTAAAAACATAAAATTTAACATTTTTTTCTACTTCACTTTATTATAAAATTTAAAAACTTTTTACAAAGTCAAAAATAATCAGAAATATTAAAAATAGTTAATTTTTTAAATTATTTTAGTATGTTGAGGGCGGCATAAATTAAAATTAAGCTAAAATTATAGTACTCATAACTACAATTACATGTAAAAGTCAAAGTTTAAAAAATGACACAAATTTAAATAAATATTTAAAAATTTCCTTGATAAATTAAGGATAAAAAAATTTTGAAAAGTTGAAAAAAAATTGTCATGAAGAATCCTCCTTAACTAGTCCTAACTAAACCTTGCAGAACCGACTTCTGGTCTTCATCCAGACCTACGACATTTCATGGAGGGAGACTTCGCATTTACTAAATTTTATAAAGATGATATAAAAATGCATAAAAAATTTTAAACCGCGTGTCTGTCAGCATTGCTGTTTAAACCCCCGACCAAAAAATGAAAAGAAGTTCAATTTTACAGAAAAACATATACAAACAAAAAAAAGCTTACGAATTATATTTTTGTAATACCTCTTTAAAATAATTAAAATCATCTGAATTATGAAAAAAAACACTTAATATCAATATCATCTCTTTGGGAATAAGCACAACACATTCACACTAACATAATTTATAACATTTTCGTATTTTTCTCACACAAAGTTTATTTAAAACTTTGCATACAAATGGCCCGCATTGGATTGGAAAGCAAAGTATTTTTTAAAAGCAACAAATGAAACTTGAAATAATTAGTACGCGATTTTAAACTACTTTTAATGAACTATACAAATGTTGTGTAAAAAATTTAAACTACTCTAAACTTTGCTTTCACAATACTCTTTAACCATCAAGCTAAGATTTTTTACGCAGAAATGTTTCTTTATGCTAAAAATTTTTAAAGAAAGAAGAAAGAAAAAAATATAAAAAATAAATTTTATGATTTGAGGAGGAAAAAAAATGTTCAAGTAAAATGTTTTACGATTCGGATAATCGAGATTCAACTGTGATTTTAGTTTAAAAAGTTCGCTATACTGTTTTTGTTCCTTTAATAAATTTCCCAGCAGTATCTTAAGTGAACGGAAACGATTCCTTTCTTTACTGTTGTTATTGTTATATCTAGTGCTAAGACATTATGATACGAAACAAAAATTCTATTTTCCGTTGAAGTTACAAATTTCACGTATTGCGTATTATACGCTCCTCCAAGATCCTGAAATTCTTTTCCGATAAAGCTAGCAATAGTCTCTTCTTCTTGTCGATAAGATATTACATCTTTTATAATAATAAATTTGTTATTTCGACAGTATGTAATTGCTTTTTGAAAAAAATTTACTTTAATTTAATATTTGAAATACACATATAGATATATATTAAATGAAATAAATTAAAAATATATTAAGTAATAGAATATAAATATATTAATAGAATAAAACTCTAAATTTTTAAGATTTTTAAATACCTAATAATTTAGTTATTTTGGTTTGGAAAATTGAATCTATTCGTTTCTTGTCAAAATTTGAATTATGAATTTTTAAAAATTAAAAAGAAAATAAAAAATAAATTTTAAAATTTGGAGAGGAAAAAAATGTTTAAATGGAATGTTTAACGGTTTAAAAGTTCGTTTATCCTTTTTTCTTTCTTCAATCAGTTTCCCAGCAGTTGCTTAAGTGAACCGCAACTGTTGCTTTCTTCGCTGTTGTTATTATTATACCTGGCGCTAAGACATCATGATATGAAACAAAAATTCTATTTTCCGTTGGAGTCACAAATCTCATGTATTGCGTATTATACGCTCCTCCAAGATCCTGAAATTCTTCTCCGATAAAGCCAGCAATAGTCTCTTCTTCTTGTCGATATGATATTATATCCTTTATAATAATAAATTTCTTGTTTCGGCAGTATGCAATGTGATCACAGTATTTGAATGTTCTATTCGTCTTTTTCGCATAAGTTACTCCATGTACAATTGCTTTTTGAAAAAAGTTTACCATTGTGTTCTCATCTATTTCTACTCTTGCGTTTATTATCCGCTCCACTTCTTCATGGTTTTGCAAGTTGTATCCTTGGCCTTCCTTTTCCAACGAAATAATGCCCTTCTGGCATTCCTGGAGGTACATCGACAGTTTTTTTCTCTAAAAGATCTTCTATTTCCTTTCGTGTAATTCGGCTAATGTTCTCCTCTTCTGCAGTGCGCAAAATAAACTTCTTCATAAAAAAACGCGTTACAATTTGTTCGGCTCGGTGATTCGGACTTTTAATTGAATCTGACATGGGTTTATTCATTGACTCAAATGGCAATGTAGAGAACGCCCATGCAGGACCCCAATCATTCGTTGATTTGGGAGAATGCTGACTAAGGTGTAAGTTAAATGACATGTTCCTTTCCCCGTATAAGACCTCAGTCTCGTTGACGAATTCTTCAAGGTTGGTTCTCGCTTTTCTCAAATCTTCATTAGTTATTGACGCACTATTTAAAATGAATGTCGCTTCGCAATACTTAGCTTGATGGTTGAAGTACGCTTCTGGTAAAATACCATCGAGACAAGGCAGCATATAATACAAAGTCCAATTACGCCATTCCGTAGCTTTCCATTTTGCCGATGTTTGTATGGCCCGGGGTTTTCTTGAAATTCTGGAAGGTGTCTTGATTGTCGTTAAAATTTTGTTAATTTCCTTCTTCTTTCTTGGATTGCCGATGTACCATTGTGTTCCACGATCCTTCATGTGTGCTTCAAAAAATGTTTTCGCGTTTCCTAAATAATCCTTGTGGGCAATATCTACAACCTGACTATTAATGAGTTGGAATTTTCTTAGACTTCCTAATCTTGAGCAACCTAATACACCTCTAGATTCTCCGCCATTTATCATCACTTCTTGCATGTCAGCACGCATTGTTTCCAGTGTACGCAATTCTGCCCTCTCGGCGTTAAAAATCCATCGACTGTCGACACTTTTCCCTTCCGTTAAGCAGAATGGGCATCCGTAACGTCCATTGTACTGTTTGACTCTAAAGACATATGGTCGAGCAACTGAGTCGCATGTAAAGATAACAACAATAAATTTGCTGATTACCTCTAGCTCTGCAGTTGGTCTCCAAGGTATCCCTACGTCATACAGTACATTTATGTCGTCAACTATAGGCTTCATTATCACTGAAATATTAGGTTTCTCTTTACCAACCCACACTCCTGCCAAAAAAATATTCCTCTTCCTAGCGTGAGGTGATAATTCATTAATTTGCACAAGAAAAGAAATGCAATTAGCTTTCGATGATTTTGCAAGTTGAAATCCGTCAATCCATAATTGTAGGGTAAAATTAAATCCGCTTTGTAAATATTCTTCATAGTCGTTTATATATCGCTCTCCATCAAATATATCTTCCTTGGCGTTAGGGTCTATCTTCACTCTGCTTTCTCTGTACCTTAATGCTTCAGCTGCCTTCGGTGAATCTAGAAATTGTTTTATCTGAGGAGCTAAAGGAACTTGAATAAATGTACCGACATACGTTTCATCTTTATTCGGACCGCACGCTTCGCAACCACATTCTCTCTCAACATTCTTTCCATTTCCGACAAGCTCATGGCACCTTTCACAATATAATTGATATAATAAATTTGAGTCGTCTCTTCCTAGCATCTTCCATAATCCTTCCTTCGTTGTAGGTACGTTTATATTTACATAGGTCTTCTTTAATATTCTAAGCCTCCGTATAAGTTGATCATAGGTGTTATTGTATCTTACAGTGTGTGTCAATTCCATAAGGATGTGATCCATTGCAGTTAATTCTCCATTACTTCTTAATGGAGCATGCAACCCATTTAATCCACCGAATCCTTGAAATACTGGATGCTGTAGAAATTCTTCTTCTTCTGGATCACTTTCGGAATTAATTTCTTCGCTTTCATCATCTTCTACATCTTCATCATCATTGTTTCTTCCTTCTTCGTGGTCCCCATTTTCGTCATCTTCTACATCTTCATCATCATTGTTTCTTCCTTCTTCGTGGTCCCCATTTTCGTCATCTTCTGTTTCTTCATCTTCTACATCTTCATCATCATTGTTTCTTCCTTCTTCGTGGTCCCCATTTTCGTCATCTTCTGTTTCTTCATCTTCTACTTCGTTTCCTTCTTCGTGGTCCCCATTTCCCTCATTTTCTGTTTCTTCCTCTTCGTTTCCTTCTTCGTCACTACTAGGGAGATTGAATCTCGGAATTTGTAGTACAGCTTCTTCGCTGCCAGATAGTCCATTTTGTGATTCCATACCATCAGATTCATCAACTGCATTCTCACTCTCAACATTGCTATCGTCACTAACTTGAGCATTTTCTTCAATCAACATACTTTCATCCTCTCTCTGATTCTGTTCACTCCCAGATTCAACACCATCAGATTCATCAACTACATTCTCACTCTCACCATTGTTATCATTACAAACTTGCGAATTTTCTTCATTCAACATACTTTCATCCTCCCTCTCATTTTCTTCACTGCCCGATACTCCATTTTGTGATTCGACACCATTAGATTCATCAACTACATTCTCACTCTCACCATTGTTATCATAGCTAACTTGAGCATTTTCTTCAATCAACATACTTTCATCCTCTCTCTGATTCTGTTCAATCCCAGATTCATCAACTACATTCTCACTCTCACCATTGTTATCATAACTAACTTGTGCACTTTCCTCTTTCAACATACTTTCATTCTCTCTCTCATTCTCATCATTCAAACCTGATATTCTACGTCTTTTAGAAGAACCCGCTTGCGAAGTCTCCCACTCCATTCTACGTGCCGTGATTCTTGCGTAATGGAATCTGAAAAAGAAAATGATATAAACATTAACATGTATATATATATGGGTGATTCTCCAGAAACGGGTCACTTTTGAATAAGGAATTTTTTTTCAAAATTATTTAAAAATACATGTTTATTGCATCCTTTTTATTAATTATGATTGGAACAAGTGATTCTAATAAATATTTGAGCTTAAAAACCGTTTTTAATGTAATTTTAACGATAAATATGTATTGTAGTACTTTCAGCGCAATAGCGTAGCAAGGGCGGCCGGGGCCCCAGGCACCATTGTTTTTGCGCAGACATGTAATTAAATTTTTAATATTTAATTTTTCGAGAACAAAACAATAATTTCTTTGCAAAAATTAATTGTTTTGTAGAAATTTATCTCGGCTTTTTTTTATAAAAATAGAGAAAAAAAATTAAGTTTCTTAAACGCAAGGGAACTGAAAAGCTGAATGACGGCCCTGTAGTTGAGTGTCGTTTCTGCTCGCGCGAAACTTGCGCATGCTCAATAAAATTTCGGGGGCCGGAGTTGAGAGAGCTGGAGTTGAGAAACAAATGAAAAACATTAATTACTTTGTTAATTAAGGACTAAATAAAAAATCCTTTAGGGATTTTATACAATTTTATTACTTTTATCGATACTATAGGTTGAAATTCAAAATTATTTTGAAAAACGATTGTTTTAAACAGGTTCGGAGTTGAGACATAATAAAAATACGCAAATTGTATTGTTTAATAATATAAATTTAAAAGTTAATTAGTTAATTAGTACCGTTGATTTTTATTCAATTGGGATTTTTACACATATTTATCAAAAAATTGCTTTAGTTACAATGAAAATAACAAGCAAAACCTCGAAAAACTAGTCAAATTCTCAACTCCGGATCCAGAAAAAAATTTACGAAGAAACATTATAAATAAACATTTTTTTATTTAAATGGACGAAAAATTAAAAACCCTTTTAGGGAATAACAGTTTTTCAGCCATACTTTAAAATGACTATAATGACAAATTTTATTTTTTTAATTTTAATGTCAAAAATCTTATTCAAAAATAGCAAAATCCATGTGTGGAACGAGCAAAAGTATATTTTTAGCATATTTCAGATGACAAAATAAATTTTGGGAAGTAAAATATCATTATATTGATAATGAGTTTATTAAAGATCATTAAAATGAAGAAATTAAAAAAAAAATAAACCAATTCTAGATAATATTTATTAACTAATTAATCAAAGAATCAAAAGTGACCTGTTTCTGGAGAATCACCCATATACATATATCGCCAACACCTATTACTATTCACATTAATGCTTACTTTTTTAAAGGCTTGCAAGTATTAAAATTATTAAAATTTTAACTATATTTAGAGGTTATGTTTGAACTAAGGCCTTAAATCCTGGAAACCTATGCTCTACAATTTTAAGGTTATGTTTGAGATCTGACCTGGAAGTATGCCTTTGAACCCTATGCCCTTGAATTGTAAGGTTATGTTTGATCCATGACTAAAATACTAATATAGGTATATATGTGGGTCAAGACTAACCAACCTAACCTAACCTTCTCAAAAACATGGGTTCGGTAGTTTTAAATTTGAATTGAAAATGATTAATAAATCAACAATATAAACCGTTATTAAGTGTTAAGGCTTAAGTCGCCTTCAGCCGTTTCTTAAGCGAACAGTTCATAATGTCTTCTAAAACCTTCTTTATTTCAAACAAAAGATTTTTCATATTTTTAAATTTGAAATAAAAATAAATTATATTATATAAATTAAACGAAACATTTTTTAAAGAAAAAATTTTTTAGTTTCAATGTAAGGTTATTTGGCAATCTTGCATCAAGTGTAAGCTTACTGAGCAATCTTACGATAATCTTATTGTGCAATCTTGGAGTAACCTTACACTGAAATCTTTCGGTAAGCTTACCATGCAAGCTTGGGTCAGGTGGGACATTTGAAGCTTGCGGCAAGTAAGACGTGCAAGGTTGGCAATATTGCGCGGCAAGCCTGCTGCAAGGTTGCTGCAAGCTTACGAGCTATCTGGGTAAGAAGGTAAGAAAAAATTATTTGTGACATATATATTTAACTATTTCTGACTAAAAACAATTGTTTTTTAAATTTTTTATTCGATCTTTCGAAAAACGGCTTAAGTCTATCTATGTTCGTTTACTGTTTAAATTAATAATTATAAATATATCTTTGCTCTTACTGTAAAAATTTGTTCACTAGTAGTAAACTTTTCCCAATAAAAAAAATAATTCAGATGAATTAAACTGAATTAACATTTTTTGCAAGGTCCAATTCGTATTTCTCGCTAACCAAGATTTAGTCAAGCTTTTTGCATATTCAATTCAATTCGTACCAATGAGTTTTCACCTGGTTTTCACTGGTTGAGAATTCAAACAAAAAGACCAACTCGTCTATTGAATTTGTACTGACAAATTGAAAAAAATTAAAGCTCAAAAGTTTGTTCATTGAATTAGTACGAATAAAGAGTTTGCAAGTTGAATACAGCTTTGTCGAATTCAGGAGAATTGCAACATAGCTTCAATTAAAAATTGTCGCTTAGCGGTATTCACTGAAACTCAAGGTGTATTTATTTCAATTCAACTAAATTAGTTTTTATTTACTGGATTGTAGAGGAATATAAAATGCAGATGCTAATGCATTAAATCTTTTATATCTTAAAAATGGATCTTAAAGGACCCCGCACAAAATAAATTAAAAATTCCTTTCGGTCAAATTGGTTGAAACTTCGTGACAGTGATGTTCAAGTGGTTTCTAAGCGAAAGCTTCCTGGGTCACAACCCCCCTTTCCGGGCTACATTACCCACTAGAAGCTTTTAAAGGTCAAAAGGAGTAAGTTACTTTTTGCAACCTTTATACCTGTAAAATGCATTATTTTCCTTATTTCTCTGTAAAAACACTCTCTAAATCTGAATAAGTGAAATTTCACTTAAAATGTGTCAAAAGTCTTCCACGTAGAAAAATAAGTGTATATGCACTTAAAAATAAGTGAAACTTCACTTATTTTTGAGTGAAAACCACTTATTTAAAAGTGCATATACACTTATTTTTCTACGTGGAAGACTTTTGACACATTTTAAGTGAAATTTCACTTATTCAGATTTAGAGAGCAAACTTATAAGTTCTAAGAATAATAGTTCCGTACCATACAGTATCATACCATACAGTACCTAACCATACAGTACAGTACTTTATGGTTTGATATTATACTGGTTAAGAACTGTACTCTATTGGTAGGTACGGTACTGTACTGTATGGTTAGGTACTGTATGGTATGGTACGGAACTATTATTCTTAGAACTTATAAGTTTGTTTTTACTACACGCAGAGAAAAATCTGCCTTTTATAGTATAGAAAGGTTTACATTTAATGCACAGAAATTTTCTATGCTATATAGGCATGAAATTTGAGTAATTATAGTACAATCGTATGTCTTTTTAGCATGAAACTTGTCTATGCTAATAAAGTTTGTCATATAGCCTCTTATTACATACTTATTATACTTTTAATCCAACGGCGCCATGCGAAGATCGCACATAACATCATCCTACTATGTTTGCATAAGTTCTATGCTTTTTCGGGGATAGACTCTTGCAACTGGCGATTAGGCCACGCCCACCTTTACTTAATTGGAACTGCCCTAATCGCCAGTTGCAAGAGTCTATCCCCGAAAAAGCATAGAACTTATGCAAAAATAGTAGGATGATGTTATGTGCGATCTTCGCATGGCGCCGTTGGATTAAAAGTATAATAAGTATGTAATAAGAGGCTATATGACAAACTTTATTAGCATAGACAAGTTTCATGCTAAAAATTCTCAAATCTTTGCTCTATTAGTATGAAAAGTTTAAAGAAAAATAGCAGCAATCTATTTCATACTATAAAAGGCAGATTTTTCTCTCCGTGTAAGAAATAAGGAAAATAATGCATTTTACAGGTATTCGCTACGGACATGGCCTTGAACATATGCCGGATATGACTATCAGCGCTCCTTGTGGCGGAATTAGGCAATTTTAGTTGGACAACGATAATGACAGATCAATAGTAATCAATGTAAATAATTGGGATCTGAAATACTGCGATACGCCATCTGGTGACGACCTCGTTGTGTCAGCCATTTTTCGTTTCATCCTTTTTAAAATATATGTAGAAGAAAGAGATAAAAAATCAAGATGGCTGACGCAACGAGGTCAGTTTCCCCATAATTCCCTATGATTTCAGATCCCAATATGAATGTTATAATAAAAACGGGGTTTGCTGCAATAAACCATGAAATTGAATTTCGTCCAGAAACAATTAAAAAAGGGAAAGCTTTAGCGATGATTCACGTTGTCAGGGTGGAAGAATTTAGAGTTAATGGAATCAGTGAAGCAATTAAAACAAGTCTGATTCGTCAAACGTCTGTCAATTCTCCTCCTTATTCAGTTAATTTAATGGTAGTTTTTTATTTTAAAAGATATATATATATATTGATTTTTAAAATTCCATTTACACATATGAACCAAAATAATTTATTTAAACAAATAATTAAAGATAATGTAGGATATAACAACCTCAAAATTAAAAAATAATTTTTAATGCAAACAAAAATTAAATATAACCTATTTTTAAAGATTTAGTTATAAAAATTTCGGATAAAATTATGTTAAGTAATTATTTTTTAACATTTGCCATTTTTTCAGAATAAACAAAAATCGAATTTTTTATCTATTTTTTATAAAGGATTAGTTTAAATTTAGAGAAATAATTATCTAATAAAAGATTTTAATTGAAAATAATATTTTCCAAAAAGTACATATAAATAGATCTTTCAAAATTACTTTAAATTAATTTTAAATAATTTTTTGTTTATGTTAATAGCCATTTTCACCACCCTCCATAAAAAATGCAGCCTAAAATATTTTTTCCAGCTTGACTCAAATCGAAAAGTTACTTATGTTTCATGTACATCTTAATAGTTTATAAATTTGGTCGCCGTAGTATATCACAAATAGATTTAATCGTCAGAAACAATTAAATGTCACTTTTTTCTAATGTAAACATTTGACAAGTATCCAACGAAAAATGCGCCACATTGCCACTAGAGGAGCCACCATGTTTCCGTGTCCGCAGCGAATAAAGATTGCAAAAAGTAACTTACTCCTTTTGACCTTTAAAAGCTTCTATCGGGTAATCTAGCCCGGAAAGGGGGGTTGTGGCCCAGAGAGCTTTTGCTTAGAATCACTTGAACATCACCCGGCTGAAAAAAGTTGTACAAGAAAATGTACAAGTTCTTGTATATGTTCATCAATGAACATGTACAAGTTCTTGTATATGTTCATCAATGAACATGTACATTTGCTTGTACATGTTCAAGTAATGTTCTTGAACAAGTTCAGCATCCGGAATTGAGACATGTTCTTGTACCAGAACTTGTACAAGATCCTGGACAAGAAAATATACTTGTACAAGAAAATGTACATGTTCTTATACATACTTTTTGTGCAGGTTTCATGTACCAGTACTTTTACATGAACACGTTTATGTTCTTGTACAAGAACATTTGTTTAAAAATGTTTTCGAAAAAATTTGAAATTTTAAAACATTATAATTTTTAAGCCTCTTCACTTATGCATGCTAAAAATTATTACGCAGCTGTAAAGGCTTAAGAAAACTACTGCGCAGCATTTAAAGTTTTTAATTTTTAATTTAAAAAACATAAATGAACATGTACAAGAACATGTTCCACATCTGGTACAAGAAAATGTACATGAAACCTGCACGAAAAAATATGTAAAAGACATGTACATTTTCTTGTACAAGTATATTTTCTTGTCCAGGATCTTGTACAAGTTCTGGTACAAGAACATGTCTCAATTCCGGATGCTGAACTTGTTCAAGAACATTACTTGAACATGTACAAGAAAATGTACATGTTCATTAATGAACATGTACAAGAACTCGTATATTTTCTTGTACAAGTTTTTTCAGCCGGGCACTGTCACGAAGTTTCAACCAATTTTACCGAAAGGGATTTTTAATTTATTTTGTGCGGGGTCCTTTAAGTTTTCACAAAATCTCCAAAAGCGACACGGAAAAAAAGAAAAAGTAATTTTTACTACTTTCATAGTAAAACGGGATCTGTCCGAATTTTCTGCGCATCTCTGGCAACTTTTACTCCAAAAATAGTAAAATTTACTATTTTTGTAGGAAATTTTACTGTTCCGTAGTTATTTTTACTATTTCTGGAGTAAATTTTACTATTTTTGGAGTAAAAATTGACAGAAATGCGCAGAAACTTCGGACAGATCCCGTTTTACTATGAAAGTAGTAAAAATTACTTTTTCTTTTTTTCCGTGGACTTAAGCCGTTTTTCTGGCGAACGGTTCATATATATGTGACGCGCTCTGAAGAAAGGGACTTTAGAAGCAAAAAAATATAGGTTTAGTTTTGAAATTTTAAATTTAAAATACACGAAGAGGATCAACTCTCAATAGGAATAATTGATATTTAAGTCTTCACAATATTTAATAAAAACTGACTTTAATTTTACAAAAGTAAAAAGAAACTTTTAATCAGGATAAAATTACTGTAAACATAACCTACAATTAGTTTGCTTCTGAGGTCCCTTTCTTTAGAGCTTGTCACACATACACATATATATTTATCGGGAGATGTATGCAGGTTGAGACGGGGAGTTTTTTTTTGGAAAAATTTTTAAACAAAAAAAAATTTAATAGAAAGTTTTATTTGCCGTTCAAATGTATTGTCCAGGGCTTCAACATTGCCTAAGAAAGTAGTAATTTTTATTAAATAAAAAATTTATTATAATATCAACTGTCTCAATCTTCATACATGTCTCAACCATTTGAGCCTTATAGGTCAAAAAGTGTTTGCTCTATGGGGGTTAAACGCTTTTTTCGAATTTTTTTATTATTCCTTAAAAACGCTATGCAGTGGAAGGTGGGGTAATGGGAGAGCGTTGCTAATGGGAGCTTTTTAATTTCAAGTACATAGAGACTTTGAATTTCGCGGAAATAACTCGGAAAACTTGGACAGTCTTCCTGTATGTCATACCAAGACAAATCGTTACATGTCTGAAAAAATTGTAGAAACTACAAGGAAAAATCAAGTTTTTGAGTTTCTCATCTTAAATGGAAAATATTTCTGGAGATCAAATTAAATAGTTAAAAATTTATTCTTTAATTATGTTTTGTGACTTTATTACAGATAAATACATGTAGATTTGGATACATCCGAATAAAAATTAAAGTCGCCATTATATAGGACCTATGACGGTTGGCCTACCTGGCGACATAGGCCTGCGACTTTTTTTTGACATACTGTCTACATAGAAATGTAACGCTTGGCTACATACGGTGTACATAGGCCACGAGATGTAGGACCTATGTAGGACTTTTATACTAGCTTGTATATAGGCCAGATGATGTAGGATCTACACAAGAATGTAACGCTTGGCTACATCCAATCTACGTAGGCTAACATACGTAGAGCCTACATTGAAAGGCATATTTTCATTAATTAATAATTAAATTATTATTTAAAAAATCAGGAAAATTAGTAGTTTATTTCAATATAATCTAAACAATATAAATTCAATAAAAAAAAGTACCTTTCATATTTTTGCGGGATTTTCCTATACAATGGTAGGTGAGATTTGAGCCCTCTACTCTATAGTGTTGTGTGTGCAATTGGGTCTGGGGAGGGGAGCCTACAACCATTGGGAGCGGCGCCTTAACGCGCTCGACCAAGGGAGGCTATGAAGGTTCCGTACAAAGTTAAGAAATAAGTGGAGTAGCGTAGATGTTCTCTTACAAAGCAACGCAGTAGAACTATTATAAGTATAGCGCTATATAGTCACAATAAAATACAGCAAGTACACAAGTACTTTATATTGAATTAATATTGATTTATATTAAAAATGGATAACAAAATTTTATATTAGTATTATTTGTTTACAAATAAAATAATTATTATGCATAAAAAATTATGACAATTATATAATGTAATTATGAAACAAAAATCTTGTTTTTAACGTATAATTATTATTTTAAATAATATTAAAACGTAAAATGACTTAAATGTTCAATAATATCAAACATGCAGAGTATCAATTTGTAATTTTTAATAAATCCAAATTTAATAAATTAATAATAATAATAAAATAATAATAAATTAATAATTTAATAAATAAATAATAAATTTAATAAATAATTTTTAATATAATTTCAAATTTTAAAATAAGTGACTCAAAAATATTTCTAATATAAGCACCTATATAAAAAGACCTATTCTACATAAAATATGTTATGTCCTACGACCTACATTGAATGACCTGCAGGAAAACAATCTCAATCCTATGTCATGTGTCTTATAAAAATCCTACATAAACAAGCCTGCGTATATGCTATGTAGTTATTACATTTTAAGGCCTATATAGAAATGCAGATATTTTTTCAACATAGAATGTATGTTAAAAGGCCTATACAGATCCTACATCGAAAGGCCTAAATAAATTCTACATAGTTTTGATATCAAATGGCCTATGTAGAAAGGCCTATGCATTTATTATCTAGAATGTATGTCAAAAGGCCTATGTAGAATCTACATCAAAAGGCCTACATAATTTCTACATAGTTTTGATATCACATGGCCTATGTAGAAAGGCCTATGCATTTATTATCTAGAATGTATGTCAAAAGGCCTATGTAGAATCTACATCAAAAGGCCTACATAATTTCTACATAGTTTTGATATCACATGGCCTATGTAGAAAGGCCTATGCATTTATTATCTAGAATGTATGTCAAAAGGCCTATGTAGAATCTACATCAAAAGGCCTACATAATTTCTACATAGTTTTGATATCACATGGCCTATGTAGAAAGGCCTATGCATTTATTATCTAGAATGTATGTCAAAAGGCCTATGTAGAATCTACATCAAAAGGCCTACATAATTTCTACATAGTTTTGATATCACATGGCCTATGTAGAAAGGCCTATGCATTTATTATCTAGAATGTATGTCAAAAGGCCTATGTAGAATCTACATCAAAAGGTTACATAGATTCTACATAGGTTTGACATCAAATGACCTATATAGAAAGGCCTATATATTCCCTACCTAGATTGTATATCAAATGGCCTATGTAGATGGCCGTCTTAAATTCTATACAGATGCGATGTAAGATTTACATCTGCCGTCTTAAATTTTTACTCGGGCATGAATAAAAATAGAGGTAATATTTCAATTTGTTTATGTTTCTCTTCTTTTTTTCAAATTGTAGCCTATGGAAATTCTTTGGGGTAGGGGAGACCGAGGAGGAAAGTAACAAAGGAGGAAAGTAACAAAGCTTATAACTTTTAAACAAATTATCGGATAGACATGGTTCAAACATATTTTTAGTCGGCACTGTCCCCCCTTCCTCCTCCATAGTGTGTCCGAGCCTGACAGGAAAGGTTAGGTCTGATTCCGGTGTGACGTGCAGAAAAAACGTCAAAAGTAAGTTTTCGTTCAAATTTTCAAAGTCTCGTATTTCTTTAATTTTATTGTTTTTCAAAATGTGCCTTTCGTTATTTTGTAGCCTTATTATCTGTCTTTAAGTTGTGCTTAAACAAACAATTTAACATTTGTGTAGTTTTAACTTTTTTGTTGACATACAAGAAAAAAGCGACCGAGGAGGAAAGTAACACTCTACTTTTCTCCTGTTGTCGATATTGTCCATGTTTTAACTAATGATTGAAGCAAATCGTATTTAATTTTACGAATAACAGAGATTTATTTAAGAAAAACCTGTGATCTAGGTAAGCATAAAATATCTTTAAGAAAAAAAATGAGCTAAATTCATAAAATGTTCGAAATATGTACCAAATAAGTATAAAGTGTACTTAAACCTTTATGTGTTCCTAATAAAAATATTTCTTATTAATAATAGTCATTAGTCTAAAGAATTTTACATAATTTTATACTGTTACTTTCCTCCTAGGAGCTTGTTACTAGTAACAGATGAAGAGCTTGCGTAAAAGTTATACTGTCAACTGTCAATTTATTATAAATGTTTAATTCAAATTTTATTTAAAAGGTGAATGTCCAAGCTTTCATTTAATATATTGGACAAATTTATCCGACAAATATTTTTAATGCTAGCATAAAAAAACTGATTTTTGTTACTTTCCTCCTCGGTCTCCCCTAATAGGAGAATTGTGTTAGCCAGCAGAGTTTCGTTATCTCGATATGGCTTTTCCTATTTCTTTGAAAATTATACAAGATTCAATTAAAAAATTTGATATTGCTGCATATTTAATTGCTGAGAATCCATATTTGTGTTTTATTGTCTAAAATGTGTTATTATTGAATATTTTAATACCATAAAAGCTGTAGGTATTTTTTGACTTAAAATTTTTTGTAAAATGTTCATCTGTCAAGAACTATTGACAAAATAAGAAAAATATTTAAAGAAAATAAAAATTATATCGTTTTATTGGAATTTCAAGTAAGAGCTCCTAATACTCCACAGGTAGGGTAATGGGAGGAAATGCATTTTTTTAGAAAAAATTTTTTTTTGCAAATTTCCTTTCTTTCTTTTAATTTATAATTCATTATAATTAAAGATAAATAATCTTATTATAAGGATAAGTCAGTTTTTTAGTCATTTTCCTTAAGGGGCTCTAATTCCCCCACCTTCTCCTAAATCGATCCGAATCATGTTCGCAGTATTTTTCTTGTAATTTTCATGTAAAAATGCATAAATGTACCAAAGTTAAAGCAATGTATGTCTAAATATGTGTCCGCTAGAGTGATGGGTATACATAGTAATTTTCAGTCAATTTTTGTAAAAATTCATGGTTTTTCCTTGCCGACGCTATTATATTCAATTCTAATCAGGTTCGCTATACTTTTTCCTGCAATCTACATGCTAAAATACATGTGTACCAAATTTCAGTTCTCCATATAAATTTGTGTGCTCGCTAAGTGAGAGGTACACAATTTTCTGCTAAAACGATATTAAGGAAAAAAAAATTATTTTATGTTGAAAAAATATTTTTGGTCAATTGAAATAAAAATTTTTGTAATTTCAGAGACGTTAATTTTTTTTAAAAAACGGTACAATTTTCTATAAAAAAAATTCGAACAAGTGCGAGTTACACTAGCATTGAATTCAGGGATTCCGCACCCATAAACCTATTGAAATACTTGTTACTTGTATTATATTTGTTAGACACAGCAACAATTCAAAAATTTGAAAGTTTTTAGTGTG
Source organism: Leptopilina boulardi (assembly GCF_019393585.1). Taxonomy (NCBI): domain Eukaryota; kingdom Metazoa; phylum Arthropoda; class Insecta; order Hymenoptera; family Figitidae; genus Leptopilina; species Leptopilina boulardi. The sequence goes on along the minus strand of NW_026137995.1, from coordinate 106,620 downwards.
AAGTTTCAAATGAATCCAACCAATTTTTAAAAAATCGTCCGCCATATTGGCTCCGCCATTCAGAATTTTAAAAAAATGAAATCAGATTCGTGATTAACGCCCCGTAAAACCCTGGAGCATTAATTTTTATGCGAATGTGCTCTATTTTTAAAAAATATCAATTTTGTGAATAGTTTCTTGTATTTTAACGTCACACTCAAGGGGTTAATTTTTATGAGATATCAATTTTTCTTATTTTGTCATTCTTTCTTTAAATCTTAATTATTATTATTTTTATTATTATTAATTAGTCTTTTATCATACTCCATTTTGTTGATTAATTATATTTATATTAATAATCTTTATTAAAAATTAAATGGAATAAAAGTTATTCTCTAAAAATGTTTTCTTAAAAAGAGCAACAGAAATGCAGTATTTCCGAAATTTTACAATATCTTCATACAAGTATGATAACGAATAGAAGATTTCATGTCAACTTACTACTTTAACAATTGTTTAAATTAAATAAATTAAATAAATTATTATTGTTAATTACTATGTTTCTTAGAGTGAGCCAAGAAATATGATTTTTTATAATTTTACAATTTTTTGAGCTACCGTGGATGTCCCAGTTGCCGTCCACCTAAGTCCTACTTTCCGTCCAGTTTAATTTTCAAAATGACATTTATAAAAAAATTATTTTCTTTTATTTGTTTACTTAAACTAATAAGTCGATTGCGTGCCAAGAGGAATACATTATTGTTAAAAAATAATTTAAATTACTATACGAGATATTTGTAAAATGGACGGATACTGGGACATGGACGGTAACTGGTACATCCACGGTATATATAGTGCACCCCAAGTTGAACGTACGTATAAGTGAAAAATATTTTAGAAGTTACTCAAATTAAATGTTCTATGCAAAATGTACGTATCTCGTATACTCCGGATCAAAACTACTTAAGTTTGTGGTTACGTTTAGAACTTCCTGTGACAGTTTACACAAATTTTCAACAAACGAAATACAATAACATTGAAACGTTATTAAATATAGAAACATTTAATCAAAAATGGAAGTGATGTAATTGAGAGATTAATTAATATCTTATTATTATTCATATTTTTCTTGAAACTCAGAAAAGTAGACTTACGTGAGTTCTGAAAGTAACCGAAAACTTAAGAATTTTTGATCCGAAATATGCGAGATACTTACATTCTGCACTGTTCATAAAAGTTAGTTAACTTCCAAAACATTTTTCATTTATACGTACGTTCGACTTGGGGTGAACGATATAATAACATATAAAGATTAAATATGAAATTAGTTTCAACAATTGTTTAATCAAAATATAATATTTATTTAAATAATTAAAACATTATTTTTCATGTTGTATGCATTTTTTATATTACAAAGTCATCATCATCATAATCACCACCATCGTTATCATGATCATCTTCTGTTTCATATTCATTTATTTCATCTTCTCCTTCTTCTTCATATTGTTCATCATTATTCTCGCCTTCCTCTTCCTCTTCATTTTCTTCTTCGAAGGAATTTTTATCTTTTGATGATGTCGATCTGAAATAAACAATATTTAAAGATAATCATGACTTATCTACCACGTGAAGCTGTTATTAGTGATAGTCAATGTAAAAATAGAAATCAAAAACAGTGAAAATGAAACTGAGGTCAGAATTAATTAAATTTAATTTAAAAAATAGTTTAAACAGTAGGACACTTTAATTTTCTGAAAAACTACTTAATGAAACTCGACCAAAATTTAAATGTAAACCATGTTTATGACAACACACTATTTCCAAAAATTTTAGTCTCATTAATTCACTATTTACAAAGGAAATTGAAAAAAAAATTTTTGACGTTCCAGAGTAAATTTTTTCTTGAAATACAATGCTGCTTTTTATATAGATAGGACAGTTTTTAAAAAAAGTGTAATTGTTACTTTGTTTACTCAAGTTTTCAAATATAATATCCAATAATTTAAAATATTTTATAATTTCACAAGCAATTTTTATTTAAATAATTTCCTGCGATTCCTCAATTTAAACAGTGGAACATTAAACACTGGGACAGGCAAAAATTTAAGTTTATGAAACGTGGATTTTCGCAACACTGATTATAAGTTGTGTCAGCTATACGCATGCGCATTTATACTTATACAGCGACTAAAAATGTGATTTTTTTATGCTAGAAAACAATAAAAAATTCAACATTTATAATTAATAATTATTACAATTATTGTTCGACAACATCTCTTAGAACGACTATTCAAATTTTTCTCCAAACTGTTTTTAGGTTATGACCAAATTATGATGCATGATCAGCAGTACTGTAAACGTGAAAAAAAATAATAGCAATTTTTTATATGAAACTTGACATCGTATTATAAAAATGTAAAATATTATTAAATTATTAGTGTTTTGCAACATTTGTTAACGTTATGTAATGCACAATATATAAATATTTACAAAGTTTGAAGCAGAATATTATTATTGAAATAATTATTCGGTACTTAATAATAGGTGTCCCACTGTTTAACACAAACCTTCAAAACAAGAAAAATGTATCAAGTTTCAAAAACTTCAAATTTTTTTATTTAATCACAATATAATCTTAATATAATTTGTGCATTGTATAGAAAAGAGTTCAAACTTTATGGTAATACCAAAAAGTCTTCAAAAATATGTAAAATTGACATATTAATATGTCTTTGAAAAAAAAGTGTCCCACTGTTTGTCACTCTCCCCTATATAAAAAATTTCAGCTTTTCCATTATATAAATTAACTTACGTAGTACGTCTACAAGAAAGGGCCTTCTGCACAGTTTCCTTGAATTTTTTTTCATATGTTTTCTTGTCGAATCCTATAATTCTTATTTCAGGATTCGCTTGCATTTCATTTACAACACCTATATGTAAAATTACATTATTATTGCGCTTGAAATAATTTACTACCATTTTTGTCTTATTTCGTTATTTAACAAAGTTCTTAAAATAAAATATGTTTATTATTAATATTGTATATATAGAGTGCCTGTTCTTTAACCCTTTTTTGGGCCCTTGAATTTCGCATTTTAACAGAGTCCAAAGTGCTTTATATTGAGGGACAATAATTCCATAAACGAATTAGAGTTAAGCATAAACTTTGCTTTCAAAATAGAGTGTTAAAAAGAGTTAAAAGTTGATTAAAATATAACAATTAAATACACTCAGATTCGCTTGAAACTTATTACTCTGGAGTTTTTTAGGTCGATGATTACGATTCTGGCGTTAATTTTTCAAACTTCAATATAGCCGATCCAATATGACGAATCGTGCAATAAGAATCTTATAGTTGTTATGAATTTCATCTAAAGATCATTATCTTGTGTAAATCTTACGTTGAAAAATTTGAATCTCCTAATCTTTTGAGTATACCATTTTATCCTGATAGGTTTTTGTAGTAAAAAAGACTTAAATAAACTTTTTAAGGACCTCGGGAACGATTTTCTTTAGTTTTTTATTTTTTTAACGAAAACTTATCTGCGCGATTTTTTGAAATCTACTCCGCAATTTTAGATCCACCATTCTGAATTTGAAAAATTAACGATAGAATCGTAATCAGCGACCAAAAAACTCCCGAGTAGTAAGCCTTCTTTTTTCCATTTTGAACTGGAATGTCCCCTTAAAAACATAAATCAACATGTACAAGAACATGTTCTACATCTGGTACAAGAAAATGTACATGAAAACTGCACAAAAAATAGGTACAAGAACATGTACATTTTCTTGTACAACTTTTTTCAGCCGGGTATATTAAGATTTTAGTTTCTATTGTTAATGATCTTTTTTGTATTAAATAGACAATTAAAAATAGAAACTAGAATCCTAATTTTTGTTTATGTATCAGTTTATCCCCACCTTGACTCGGGACGCATGAATATCTCATAAAAATCATTAGCTAGAATTTTCATTTGCATAAATTTCATTTGACAGAATTTTCAGGTAACGAATTTTCATTTAACATCTTTTTTATTTTAACAAATTTTTTGTTCTCCAACTTTGTATTTTAAAGCATTACAATTTAAACTAATTTAAGTATGTCAAAATTCTCATTCTACAGAATTTTAGTGTTACAAATTATTTAATGTCAGAATTTTTAAAGTATCGAATCTCCATGGGTCAGAATTTTTATTTACACGAATATTTGATAGAATTCCTAAAACACCTAATTTTCATTTGACAGAAATTGCAAATGTCCGAACAAACAAACATCAGAAAGATTTCGTACCAATCTTTAAAATAGACCAATAAGAAATTATTAAGAAATTTGTGATTGGTATATTTTTAAATGAGCGCCGAAATTTTTCTGACCTTTTCTCCAGCCATTTAATATTTCTGTCAAATTAAAATTTGTTGTTTTAAGAATTCTATCAAATGATTATTTGTGTACCTAAATAAACATTTGGACACATGAAGATTCGACAAATTGAAAATTCTGATACTAAACAAATTCGAATCACTAAAATTCTGTTGAATGAGAATTTTGACATACTTAAATTAGTTTAAATTGTAATGCTTTAAAATACAAAGTTGGAGAACAAAAAATTTGTTAAAATAAAAAAGATGTTAAATGAAAATTCGTTACCTGAAAATTATGTTAAATAAAATTGCGTTTACAAGGAAGATGACTCAAATGCTAATTCGAAAAATGAAAATTCGTCTAAAAAAATTCTATCAAATGAAATTCCTACAAATAAAAGTTCTAGCTAATAATTTTTATGAGATATTCATGCGCCCCCTTGACTCTTCACCCATTCACCCATGCAATAAAGTGTGAAGTTAGTTTTGATCCATTTTCCTTGATGGAATATATGAATGACGTGGAAAAACTATCGCCTTTTTTGGATCTGTTTAGGTTTTTAAATAAAGAGACAGGTACTTTATCTCATTTATATAGCCAACGTTTCGGCCTCTGGACTGAGTGCCATCATCAGGGCTTATTTACCTAATTGAGCCGTTGATTCACCACTGTTAGACTTTTTTTCTATTAATAATTTTTTCATTGTTAAGCAAATTTATCTCGAATTTTATATGTCCCGTCAGAAAAGTTCTTCAGAAATGTGAATTTTTAATTTTGGAATGAAAATATTTTACATCATCAAAATTATACTTTTTATTTCTAAATTAAAATTTTATTTGAAAAGTAGTATTATAATTATTTATTTCTATCAAGGGTATAGTTTACGGCCATAACAGCTGATTAAGTTGATTCAAAATACCTGTCAAACCTAAAAGCATGTCTAAAATTTCCAGTGAGTTGCATGTAGAAGGTCCAATTTTTATTTTAACGTCGTTCTGTTAATTTAAATTTAACTTATTTTATTTATATAACTTTCTTTAATAACGAAATTAGAATATAAAATACTAACGCTGAATTTTATGATAATCTTCAGTGCGAATCTGAAGAAAATCTTTCTCCCTTACGCCTGGGGGCTTTCTAGCCGCAATGATTTTTTTAATATTTTTGGGCCAGTAGCCCGCTGCAATTTTCCGCACACGACAACTAATTGTCTGTGCGCTTAACGCCTTATAATACATGTCTGTATCTATAGAGACACCAGCACAGACAGTCTACAAAAGATTATTATTACATTATTTTTAATTGACTATACTATGAAAAAGTTTAATATGATTTTGATGAACGTTGCAAAGAACGCTGGGATCTTTTCACTAATATTGAAGCTTTTAAATTTTTACTTTAATTATATAGAGTAATGGACTTTACTAAATATATTATTTTTGTGCAACACCTGCAAGAAAAGCGTTACTTTACTTTAACCTAAATGCAGCACAATGTTGTTGATTTCTGCACACTTTTAAGCATATTAGACAACATAACCTTAAATTTATTCTTTAAAACAGCATATAAAGTAGCTTTCTCTTACATATGTTGCACAAAGCACTGTGTGCAACTCGAGCGGAAAGTAGCATTTTTCGACGAAATCGATTGCTGTTCTCGTTTCACTCGAGCATCAAGTTATAAACTCGTCAGGAAACAACTTCTTTCCACTCTCGTTGCTCAATGTACTATTTTTATATAAATGATATAAGCGAAAAGAAGCTGTTTTCTGACGAGTTTGTAAGTTGATGCTCCAGTGAAACGAGAGCAGCAATTGATCTCGTTGGAAAATAATACTTTCTGCTCGAGTTGCACGCAGTGCTTTGTGCAACATTTGCAAGAAAAAAGCTATATTATATGCTATTTTGAAGAATAAATTTAAGGTTATGTTGTCTAATATGCGAGAAAGTGTGCAGCAAAGTACACTTTGCTGCACATGTTATCGGAATGCAGAAATAAAGAACTTTTTGCTGCATTTACGTTAAAGTACAGTAGCACTTTTCTTACAGGCGTTGCACAAAATATTTTTTAAGCAAAATTATGATGTTATGAATAAAAATTATTAAGTTTTGTTTGTCAACAATGCAAATATCTCTTTTATAAACAAGTAAAGAATATTACATTTTAAACAGCTTAAAAATTACTATTTACAAAAAGTAAGACACTTGTTACATTTCTTATAAAATCTTTTAAAGTGACCAGAGTTTAACTTTCATTTATTTGGCAGTATGAAAAAATTATAACTAATTTTGAATTGGTCAGTTAAAAGGGACCTCTCATCCGAAAAAATCGATTTTCACTTTTTGGTTGATTTATAAAGAAAAAGATTTGCTCTTTTGAATGTAAAAAACCGCGCATCTCTAGTTTCATTAGTTTTTTTGAAAATGCGCTTCAAAAATGGACACAACTGGTTAAAAAAATCGTAAAAAAATTTCTGTAGGAAGTAAGTGTATAAAAATTTATCAAATTAGCTTGAAACTCGTTACTGAAAGATTTTTGAGACCGATGATTACGATTCCGGTGTAGGTATTCCAAAATTCAAAATGGCACATTCAATATGGAGGATAGAAAATTAAAAAAATGATTGGGATTGCTTGAAACTCGTTACTCAAAGTTGTTCGAGGTCACTGGTTACGAATTTAGCATCTCATTTCGAAAATTGAAACTGGCAGATCCAATATGGCGTCTAAAAATAAAAAATTGACCGGATTTGTTTCAAACACTCGGAAATTTCAGGGTTGCCATTTTGAATTTTTAAAATCTGACGTCAATTTCCTAATCAGTGACCTCAATAACCCCCGGATAACGAATTTTAAGCGAATTTAATCATTTTTAAAAATCTCGTCCGCCGTAGTACATTTGCCATTTTGAAATTTAAAAATGTGACTTCAGATTCGTAATCAGCGACCTCAAAAATTCCTAAGTAACAAGTTTCAGGTAAATCCACCTATTTTTTAGGGTTCCATACTTGGTTCGGAACCCTATTAATATCAGTTTTATTGAAATCGTGTACCCCCCCCCCCTAGCGGCCACACGAATTTATCTAGAGGGCTGAAATTTGGTACACATACGTATTTGCGCGTGTAGATTACAGGAAAAATATAGCGAACCTGATTGGAATTGATTATTATAGCGTTGTCAAAGAAAAACCATGAATTTTTACGAAAAATGCCTAAAAATGACTATGTACCCCCCCCCTAGCGGAACAATTTTGTAAAATTTAAGAAAATTGTTCCTCATCGTATCACTTATATTATTTGACATACAACACATATTTTTTAAACATTTCTTTTTATACCAAAGGAGGAAGAATTTTCTTAAATTTTTTTTTCAAAATTGTTCCTTTTTGTATCACTTATATTATTTGTCATACAACACATATTTTTTTAAACATTTGTGTTTATACCAAATAAGTTCGCTTCGAGTATGGAATCCTCCGCACTTGTCCGATTTTTTATTTTGTCATCCACCATATTGGATCCAAAATTTTGAATTTTCAAAATCTAATGCCAGATTTGTAATCAGTTACAACAAAAACCTACGAGTTTCAAGCCATTTCAACGTGCAGAAGCAACTACTATGAAGTTGTATTTTTCGAAAACTTAATTTCGGACAAGTGGTCCCTTTTTAATTGTCCAAGTCATATATTACATAATTTTAAAAAAATCTTCAAAATTTATTTTAGACAGATAGTTTTAAATAAGAGACCTCAAAATCTGCCTAGAACGGTGTTACAAATCGATTAATAAAAAATTATGACAATTCTCATAGACTTAAGAACATAAAAACTGTCCTTCAAAAATTGTAACAAATGTCTTTTAAGTACTCTTTATTATAATGTAATGAATTACATACTGTATTGGCAGTTTCATTTCGTACGACTGCCTGGTGAGTCTCGACACTCTCCTTTAGCTTGTTGAAACCAGCTAAAAGAATGTCATCACGCGCCTCTCGCTCAGCTGAAACTTGAGCGTTGCGTGCATCTCGCTCTTCTTTGAGAAAAGCATTTTCAGCTATTAATCTAGCTCTCTCGAAATTCGAAGATTCCAACTGCTGCTTCAATTCCTGCACTTCCTTCTTCAGATCAGTGCATTTACCACACCTCACTGATTTAGTGGCAGGTTTTTTCGCCGTCTGTTAAATTAATAATAAGTTATATTAATATTAAAATTATATATATTATCATTATAATAAAGTAATATTAAATACATGAGATGGGCAACCCCGAGTGACATTTTTTGTTTTAAAAGACTGACTTACTTGGACTGTTAAAGCTGCAGAAATTGCAGCAACAGCTGGTTCAATTGCAGCAACAGCTGGTTCTTCGGTCGCTAATTGTTTGTTAATGTGTATCTAGAATAAAAAGGTGTACAAAAATTTTACATTATAAGGTATATTTAAAAATATAATAAATTATATTTTTAAATATAAAAAAACTTACATTTTTTAAAAAGTCAGCGTAACTATCAGTTTCGCTTTCCAATAAAACCTTCTGTAAAGTAATTCTTTCCAGATTCTAAAAATAAATTTTTAATTAAAAAGAATTGAACAAACGATAAATTTTCGACAATTGAGTTAAGAGGCGAACATAACCTTAAAATTGAGGAAATATAACAGAACGCACTTATTTAGTTGTTTAAAACAAGATTTTAATTAAACTGTGAACATAATCTAAATAAATTTGGCTATAAGTCATGGAGCAAACATAATTTTAAAATTTCGATCAGTCATTCCCAAATTTATAGTGCATATTATAGCATGTCAGGTAAACATATTCACGTGGACATTATACACGTAAAACTGTGCATGGTATTTTGAAACTCTAAGACGTAGAAATATACGTAGATCTTATTGAACCTTTTGTTTATCCTAAACTTGCCGTCAACTTTGCAGAAGTTTTAAATGACCTCAGAGTTTAAGTTAAGAGGAGGAATCACCTTTATTTTGGATCCTATAAATTTTAATGATGGTAGGATGTTATACTTTTTTTTCATACATCATTTGGGTCCTAAAATATACAGAATGATCAAAAAAACAAAATTTTAATTTTTGACCATTTTAGAATTTTTATTTTTTGGAAAATTTAAGATTTTTAAAAATCTATACGAGAGATTCTCAAGAATCATAAAAGAAGTGTTGAAAAAATTTGACGATGAAAAATACTGAAAATTGTGAAAGCAGATACATATTGAATAGGAGAGTGCAATGATGTTTTAACTCATATTTTTTTTCCTTTTTTCAAATATTAAAATTTTTTAAAATCAATACGAGAGATGCTTAATAATTATTAAAAGAGCGTGGAAAAAATTGTTAAAATTGTAAAAGAAGATTGATATTTAAAATATTAATTTTTTAAGGGGACTTTCTGGTTTAGAATTACAAAAAAATCTATTTCTTTTTTTTTTAATGTTCCTTAGTTAGTGTCATAAAATTACTGTCTCAAAACGTTTTTAAAAAAATGTAAAAAACCAAAAGTTGTAATAAAAAATTATTTAATTTTCCTGGCTCAATGTATTATGAAATGAAAACTTTTAACGCGTTTTTCTCGAAAACACATTTTTCAAACTGGTGCACGGCTTTTCTCGAAATCTACTGAACCGATTTTAAAAAACCATTCAATTCCTTAGTTAAAAAACAAGAGAATAAACCTTTGAACCTTCATATTTCTACCCCCTGTTTTTTTATACGGGTGTAAATTGCCCCGAAAACATGTAGTTTTTTCGAATCTTTGAGAAAAGTGTTATAAAAAAATAAAAACAACCTTCTAAAAATCATTTCTTAAGTTTATTATTTAGAATAAATCCTTATGAAGAGATTCCCGTTTGAAATTTAAAATTATATATTGCAGGTTGTCCGCAAACACTTGTACTAAAAAAGGCACCTTTTAGAAGATGCCACCTACAGCTAAGAAATTAAACTAAACACAGTCTAAAAAAAATTTAATTTCCTCTATGTAATGTGCAACAATGTCCAAAAAGAATTTTTGCAATTTATTTAATACTTTTCTTACCACAAAAGTTTTAAAACGTGTCTTTTTATCAATTTTAAACCAGAAAGTCACCTTAAGACTTAAATTTCTAAAATGTTCAAAAATAAAAATTATAGTGTTTTGACCATCATGTATGTTTTTAGGAACCAAATGATGCAAGGGGAAAAATATAACTTCCTGCGATCAATAGAATTTAAACTACTTAAAATAAAGTTGCTGCCTCCCCTTAAGAAGGGGAAAATGTAATGTATAAAGTATTGTAAATAAAGTGTATTGCGCAGCCCCAGCTGCCATAGAGAACAACTCCACATGAAAATAGATTTTTGAATTTACAATAAAAAGTTTGTGTAAAATTACAAAGAAAAACTTTCATCAAATTTACTTTTATAATTTTCAGCAAGTTAAGACTGTTAGCTTAAACTCAGAGGACAATTAAAACTGGTAATATATGCCAGATAATTTTGTTCAATTTATCATTTTTTACCAACCACAAATAACCTTGGCATGCGGAATCCAAAGTATCTGTATACAGATTTCCCAAAAGTCCCTAAGCAAAAAAAAAATAGCTTCACACAGGCGTCACAGTGAGCTTTAACATCGAATAGGTTTTTCGAAAATGTAGCAACAATCGGTTAACGCAGATTTGTTGGAAATTGTCCTAGGATTCCAAATTTTCAAGGCCGAAAATCGTAACAGATCCTGTTTTCTAAATAAACGTGTATATATGTCATTTTCTTAAACAAAAATTGAAATAACCCCGCACCACATACATGGAAACTTGGGGTCCGGTGAAATTTCTCGCAACTTTGTAATTTTGTTGCTTTTGACCTCCTGAACAAAAAATGCAAATAGCAAAATTCTAATAAATAGACAGATTTTTTAATAATTAAGGTTTAAGTTTAAAAAACAGTGTTAAAAGCGAAATAAATTCAAAAATGAGTAAAACCAAGAGAACTAAATAAACTTTCTTAAAACTCGTTACTCGGGGGTTTTCAAGGTCGCTAATTACGAATTCGGTGTCAATTTTTGAAAATCCAAAATGGCGTATCCAAAATGTTTGACTAATTTTTTTAAAATATATCGAATTCACTTAAATCTTGTTTCTTTTGGGTTTCCGCGGTCGCTGATTACGAATTTGACAACAGTTTCTGAAAATCCAAAATACCAGATGCAGTATGACGGAAGAATTTTTAAAAATTATTTTTATTCACTTAAAACTTGTTACTTGACGACTTTTTGAGCCTCGGTGATTAAAAATTCGGTTTCGGTTTGTTGAATACTTTGCAGCTGGGTATAATATTTTTATTATCTTTTATTCGTAATCTGAGAACCGAGTATCAAGCGATTTTATATAGTTCTTTTGATTTTAATCATTTTTTTTATGTTTTTGCTTTTACCATCGTTTTTTTAAACTTATAAAGTCGTCAAGTAAAAAGTTTTAAGTAAATAAAAATAATTTTTAAAAATTCTTCCGTCATACTGCATCTGGTATTTTGCATTTTCAGAAACTGTTGTCGAATTCGTAATCAGCGACCTTGAAAACCTCCGAGTAACGAGTTTTAAGAAAGTTTATTTACCTAGTTCTTTTGGTTTTACTCATTTTTGAATTTTTTTCGCTTTTAACAATGTTTTGTAAGCTTAATCTTTAATTATTAAAAAAATCTGTCTATTTTTTTGGAATTTTGCTATTTACATTTTTTGTTCAGGAGGTCAAAAACTACGAAATTACAAAGTTTCGAGAAATTTCACCAGATCCCAAGTTCATATGTATATAGTGCGAGGTTTTTTCAATTTTTGTTTAAAAAAATGACATATATATACGTTTAATTTGAAAAAAGGATCTGCTACGATTTCCGGCCTTGAAATTTTGGAATCCTAGGACAATTTCCAACAAATCTGCGTTAACCGATTGTTGCTACATTTTCGAAAAACCTATTCGATGTTAAAGCTATCTCTGGCGTCAAACTCACACGAGTCTCGATTCCCTTATTTGCGCACATGTCCGACACATAATTTTGTATAACATTTTGTTTCAAAAACTCGACTGAATTGCTATGATGGAAGGGGAAAGTGTGCGTACAAGTACGATTTCTCCTCCTTTTAAGGGGAAGTGACACCTTTCAGGTTTCTTTTTAACCTGTTTTTCATGATTTTTTTTAAGTCAGAGATAAACAAAATTTGGTTCCGAGGACTTTATTTGTTAACTTTTTAAGTTCACAAAAATATATTCATACTTTAAATCTTTTAAATTTGTTGAGTATAGATGCTGCTAAAGTTGGTCTCGTTTCTCTGCAGGGCAAATCGGTGGTCAAGATTCCGGTTAGATGGTTTAATATTAAACAAAAATTCAAATTTTTTCTGTATCTGTGATAGATTTAGCTTTAGAGTACGTAGGATATTTTAAAAATATTCATTTTTGTGGATTTGGCATCTATTTGAAGGAAAAAGTCGATTTTTAGAGCGAAATTTTTTCAAAAAATTTATTGCCAAAAAAACAAACAAACCAATAAAATATCCGCTACGTACTCTAAAGCATTAGTAAATGACGATCAAAAAAAACTTTGGCCGAAGTCAATCCGATCAAAACTGTTCAAGCTAGACTGCCCACCGTTTTGAAATATACTCTCTAAGTTTGAATTAGCCGCTATTCGCTTATTCGTAGCTGCATACTCTGGGCTGATTAAAATAGCGACTATTCTCTAGTAATAAGCGAATTTTCAATGAGTGATTATTCACTTATTCCCAGCTGCATACTGTGCGCTAGAAATAAGCAAATACTCATTAATTGAAAGCGAGTAGTCGTTAATTCAAATTTAGAGAGTATCATTTCGAGACAAACGAGTTTAAAGATTTGACATATGAAAACTTATAAAAAAATGAAATCAACGTCAATCTACGATGCCTGCACCGTATAATTGGCCTTCTACATTAATAATGGCTTCATTTTCAGCCTTTCATAAGTGGCTGTGAGCATAAAAGAACGCAATTGTTACCACGGTAAAAGAGAAAATATCCAATAGCGCTATCAAGCACTCGAAGCGCTCTTGAACACCTTTTGCAGATTTCCATTTTTTTCACATAAAATTATTTTGAAACCGCTTTTGCTGATATAATTTCTATTCTACACATCATAAAGTATCGTTTAAGAAAACAAAAAATGGATTTATTTTCTCAAAAGTCAAAAGTGTCACTCCCCCTTAAGTACTAGTGCGTGAAAGACGGCGATTTAGTCGAGTTTTTGTCGCAAGGTGTTATAAAAAATATTTTAAAAAATACTTAAAATTTTCCTGTATAACGCTTCAAAATACGACGAAGAATTCCCGTAGATAGGGGAGACCGGGGTTACTTGGCGCACTTTTTACTCTTTGTTGTGTAACTCACTCATTTTTGATTTTTTAAAAAGTTATTGTATAGAAAACATGTTGTAATATATCAGCTTTAATTTAAATAAAAGAAAGTTGCAATATATTTAATACTTTTCTTTTTATACCACTTTATTTGTAGCCGTTCAAAGCGCGCCAAGCAACCCCGGCCCGGGGTTGCGTGGCGCAGGAGTGAAAGTAATTAAATTGTATGATTTAAAGATTACACAATATAAGACTTAACAAAATAAGTCTTTTCCTGTAATTTTACAATAAAATTATTTTAAAAATTAGAAAATTTCATTTAAATTAAAAGCATTTTCTATGAAATCGCAAAATTATCAAAAAAAATATATGTATTTTTTAATAATTATGCTGTGAATATTTCAAACCCCATTATTCGGTTAAAATTTTTTGAAGAGGATTGTTATTGGTGCTTATTACATTGAAAAAAAAATTTATTTGGATCAAATAAAAAGTATTTGATCCAAATACATCATTTACTTGTCTATTATCCAATAAATATGTATTTGATCCAATTATACATTTACTAAACCTAAGTATTTTATTTTATCGTATCAAATAAATAGTTATTTCAATCAAATACAAAGTATTCAAATCAAATAAATGGAATATTCAAAGCTAATATATTATTATTTCAATCAATTATGAAAATTATTTCATTCAATACTGCATGTTTTTTGATTTAACTAAATATTTATTTGCATTAATAAAATATTTTTCTTGAAACAACTAAAAATTTTCTTAAATCAAATATTCGATTATTTATCATAAGTAATTGTTTTAATTGAAACTAAAACATCTTTAATTGCGACTTTTATTATTTTATTTCATCCAAACACATAATTTATTTGCATAAAATGTAAGAATTTTTTGATTCAAATAAATCAAAATTTCAATTGAATAAATAACATATTTATTTACTAATTATTCAATTTCTGAATTAAATTCTTATTCAAATAAATAAATTAAAAAATATGTAATTTCTGCATACTATGATCGCATATTTTCATTTTTCAACTAATTCATACATAACATTAATGAGCAAATACTTTCTATTTGTTTCAATAAAACGAAATATTTGAGTGAAATAAATAAATAAATAAATTGTTTCAAGTAACCCATTATTTGTATTAAATAAATTCATTTATTCAATTCAATTAATTATTTAATTAAACCAAATACGATTTATTTGGTTCAAATAAATGCGATTCAAATAATTCAAGTTATTTGAATCAAATACATATTTTTTTGATCCAAATAAAAAGTATTTGAACCAATTAAATATTTTTCAAATAATTTGAAGTACTTGAATCAAATAAATTTTTTTTTCAGTGTAATGTGTAAATTTCATATAATCAACTTCATTTAATTATTTTATTAATATTTAACGAAATTTTTATTTTCCCGAATGTAGTTTTGAAATATTTATTAATTTTTTATAAAAACTGTCAATATAAATAAAAAAAAAAATTTTTTGTTTCTTAATAACAAATGCATAGAGCTCAAAACTTTATATTTGTGCTCTTCTAAAATTAATTTTTTAAAGAGATATCACAAAAAAATGAAGAGGTTAAAAAATTACTTTGGAGTGCCAAAATCAGTTACTTTAATCTACACTACAGAATAATTAATGCATATTAATAAATTTTTGTACAAACTTACAGTTCATCAAGTACTTTAAGCAAAATAAAAAGAAAAATTAATTTAACTTAACACTTTTGAATAAACTTAAGTGCGACAATCAACCCCTGCGCCAAACAGTCCCAGTATCCCCTACATGAAAATCGACTTAAATTTTAACATTATTTGTCACTTGTAAATATATTTGAATTTCTTTGTGTTCGATGTGAATTTTTACATTTGAAACGCAGATTGCAGGCTTAACAAAATCTCAAAATTTAGGCCACTTGTTGATATGTATTTATATTTAATATTATTATTCAGAATAATAATTATGATCTTACTTCGTCTAATATTGGTGCCTTCTTCTTTGTATAGTCTACCCTTTTTTCCTTTAAAATAATTTTTTTTGAAGGGTTAAGCCGCTTTTTTTTAGGACCTATTGAGCCCGGCGTCCATTTTTGTTTTGGCTTAATTATTCTTTTTCCTCTTTCCTTCGATCCTAGTATTATAAAATGGACAAAAGTAGAAAGTATTTTTACAAAGAATTTTCACTAAAAAAATTATTATTTATAGTAGAGGTCAGTTTGGGTAAATAGAAACAGATATGTTATGTTCTGTGGAACAATTTTATGGGGTAGTAGAAAATATAGGTATCATTAAATCGCAATAATCAAATGTTTCTATTTACCCCTAAATTTTTCAACTTTGCTAAAATTTAGGGGTAAATATGAAACAGTCATTGTTTCTTACAAGATTTAGAAAAAAATAATTTGAAGTATGTAAATGTTAAAAAATAAAAAGAATTACGTAAAAAATGGTATTAGTTATAAAATAATTCAAACTAATAAATAATAATGCATTACATAAGTTTAAAAATAAACCATGCCAAAAGTTGAAACACATTACGCACATAAATTTGCTCTTATGCTCTCTCGTTCTCCCTAATTCTCTCTTATTATCTCTCAATTCATCTCGTTCTTTATTATATAATTACCGTTGTTATGTTTTCAAATCCTGAAGAAATTTGAAGAAATGTTACATTCTTTATGCTATGCAACAACAATGTTCTTGCGTTTATGCGCTATATGGTATACTTATAAAACAAGTCAATACTTGTTCACATGGAAAAAAAGTAGAATTTTTACCCCAAAATCGGTATAAAAATTACCTGCAACAAATTTTATCCTAGTTGAGGGCGCCACCGTCTATGTGAATTAACATTGGTTAAAATTACCCGCAACAAAATTTACCCAGCGTTTTTTCTGTGTTAAATACTACCCAATCAGAACGAAAACTTGCAGCAAACTTGCAAGAAGTTTGCCGTGCAAGATGTGCAAGATTGCAATGCAAACATGTAGAAAGTTTGGTGCAAGCAACAAAATACTACGGCTACGGCTGCGCAATAAATTTTTTAACCTCTAAAGCAGGGTGCCTTTGATGTTCATTTAGTAAAAAATTGTTTCAAAAAATTTTTTTTTAGTATTATAAAGCTTTTTGCATGTTCGCAGCAAGCTTGCTTAACTACCTTGCCACAAGAAGACTTTTTGTTGCTTGAACTAAACTTGCTACACGTTTGCACAGCAATCTTGGACATCTTGCACGTTTTTAGGGGTAAATAGAAACAGTCTCCTATTTTTATTTAAAATTTTGCTATGACATAGACGTTTAGTCTCATTTTTGTTCGGTAATTAAGTTTTATATAAATTCTATAATTATTACAATAATCTATATTTAACGTATTTTAATAGTAATTATTTAATAAATTTATACTTTCTGAAGAGGGCAACTTCGCTGCCGAAACGTAAAGAAATTGTTTTTTTTAAACCTGACTCGGAGTGATCGTTCAATTAACCTTTATATTTTGAAAAAATCAAAGTTGATTTTTATTGTAAAAATAAAAGATAATTTTAAATAATAATATGAATTGTTAGTTTATTTTTTTCCAAATGCGAGTCAAAAAAGTGAAAGGGTGTCTTCTTTGATTTTCAATTTTTTATGCAATAGGAAATAATTTTGTATATATTGCTGCTAATTGACAAACGGAAAATAGGAGAATACTTAGAACCTGTTGGGGGTGATCTAAGCACAGAAAAAACCTAATCTCAAATTGAGTTCAAAATTTATACTCAATTTGATACGCATAAAAAATGATACAGTCAAATGGCGCCACGTTCTATGTCATTTAAGGTTGAGGTTCAAGGTCGTATTTATTTTTGAAATTTGTTATTTAACTGAAATAACTACTGTTTCGAATTACCCCTTGTTTCTATTTACCCCAACTGACCCTACCAATCAAAATATAACAAATTATGGATAAAGATTTTCGATTGCACTTATTGGATATATCCATAAAAGCATCTATTTTAATATTTTCAAAGTCATTAAATACGAATTTCATGTCAGTTTAAAAAATTTTAAATAGCCAAAAATTTAGACATCCACATTGAATACGCCATTTTGATTTTTTCAAAACTAAGTTCAAATTCATTGTCAGAGGCCAAAAATACCCTCGAGTTGCAAAGTTCAAGTGAAGTGGATAAAATTTCAAAAGTATTGTCTATCATATTTTAATCAGCATTTGTATATTGTAAACTTATTACAAATTCGTTATCAGAAAAAAAACCAAAACTTGCAGCCCAGTAAAGAAAACTAATTCAGATGAATTTAAATGAATTAACTTTTTCGGCAAGGTCCAATTCGTATTTGTATCCCTAAGCAAAATTCAGTGAAGCTCTTTGTATATTCAATTCGTACCAATGAGTTTTCACCTGGTTTTCACCGGTTGAGAATTCAGACAAAATGACCAACTCGTCTATTGCATTTGTACTGACGAATTGAAAAAATATTAAAGCTCAAAAAATTAGAATAGAGAGTTTAGAAGTTGAATACAGCATTGTCGAATTCAAGAGAATTGCAACACAGCTCCAATTCGAAATTCTCGCTAAGCGGGATTCACTAAAGCCCAATGTGTATTCATTTCAATTCAACTGAATTTGTTTTCATTTACTGAGAGGTTTCAAGTAATTTCGATAAATTTTTAAAAATTTCGAGAGCCATATTGAATCCGACATATAGAAATTTTTGAAAAATGACTTCAAATTCGTTATCATAGAACAAAAAATCTCGCAAGTTTCAAATTAATTCGATGAATTTTAAAAAATTCCCTCCAACATATTTGATCCGTCATTTTGAAATTTTGAAAACTTAATTCGATGAGTTTTCAAAAATTGCATCCACTATATTAGATCTTCCATTTAGAATTTCTGAAAAGTGACTTTAAATTCGTTAACGGAGAATAAAAAAAACCCAATTTTCGAGTTAATTCAAAGAATTATTATTTTTGAAAACTGACTTCCAATTCATTATCAGAGAACCAAAAATACTCCAAGTTTCGAGTTAATTCGAAGAATTGGGCGCATCAATATCCCAAAGAAATCATTAGATAGAATTTTCATTTGTATGTTTTTCATTTGCCAGTATTTCTTTTTAGACGAATTTTTATTTTTCAAATAAGCATTTGAGTTACTTTCTTTGTAAACCAAATTTTATTTAACACAATTTTTAAGTACCGGATTTTTATAATAATATAAATTATTAAGAAAATTGTGATTGGTATATTTTTAAATTAGCGTGGAAATATTTCTGACCTTTCCTCCGGCCATTTGACATTTCTGTCAAATTAAAATTCGTTGTTTTAAGGGGGGTTTCTCATAAAAGAAGCAAAAAATGAACATTTTTGTTTTTTTTTAAATATTTTTTTTATTTTTTAAAATATCGGTATAAATCTTTTTACATATTAAAATTAAAATATTTTTAAAACAAAAAAAATTTGTTTACATTTAAATTATGGAATTAAACGTTTCTTATAGTGTGATGAAGTTGACGCCAAAAAAGAAAAGCGTTTTGCGATAGACACGATTCCGCCATTTTGAATCAGTGGAAATTAAAAAATCAAAAAGATTCTTAAAATATACATATGTGGTGACTTTCTAAACTAGGGGTTTTACTGAAAACCAAAAAATAAAAAAATGGCGGGCTTTTGAATGAAAAATTCGAAAAAACGAAGTTTTTTCGTACTTAAATCTAGCGGGGGGAGGAGGGGTGATTACCGATTCAGTTCATCCTAGTTCAGTAACTGCGGAAAGGTGTGCCAAACAATATGCAAAAAGATTTAAGGAAATATCTTTTTTCGTTTTTTCTGAAGCGTGTCTACCATAAAAAAAACATGTTTTTGAGAAAAACAAGTTTCAAGCCACGATAGCGCTATACGTTACAGTGGTTGCGCCACCCACTATAACATATATTTCTCGAAAACTATCACTCGGATCGTCTTAAAATTTTAGGAGGTCATTTTTGACATATTAAGGAATAAATTTATGCAAAAAAAAATAAAATAGATTTTTTCATGAGAAACTCCTCTTAAGAATTCTATCAAATAACAATTAGTGTACCTAAATAACAATTTGGATACATGAAGATTCGATAAATTAAAAATTCTGATATTAAACAAATTCGAATCACTAAAATTCTATTGAATGAGAATTTTGATAAATTAAAATTGGTTTAAATTATAATTCTTTAAAATAAAAAGTTGAATTACAGGAAATTTGTTAAAATAAAAATTATGTTAAATAAAAACGCGATACCTAAGAATTATATTAAATAAAATTTCGTTTACGAAGAAAATAACTCAAATGCTTATTCTAAAAATGAAAATTTGTGTAAAAAGAAATACTGACAAATGAAAATTCTAACTAATGATTTTCATGGGATATTCATGCGCCCAGAAGAATTTTTAAAAATTTTCGTCCTCAATATTACATATTTAGAATTTTTGACAACCGACTTCAAAGTCATTATCATAGACCCAAAGAACTCCTAATTTCTAGTTAATTCGATGAATTTTTAAACGGAGTGGCTATTTCGCCCGTCGCGGGCGTATTAATTAATTTCTCTTATTTCGCCCGCGACGGGCGAAATAGATGCACTTGTGTGAAGTGGCTATTTCGCCCGTCGAAATAAATGTGTTTTAAAAGACGGGCGAAATAAGAAAAATAGGTTATTTCGCCCGTCTACGAAAAAGTTGAATACCTGCAAGACGGGCGAATTTATTATTTCGCCCGTCAGGTGATAAAACAAAAACGGACGAAATAATTAAAGTACAATATTTCGCCCATCATGTATAAATAGCTGTTGGATTTTTGTTATTAAAAATTAATTTTACAATTAATTTGAAGTTGTGAAAAATAATTATTATATATTCAATAATGACTGATTATTTGAATTAAATAAATCTTTTTGCAGTGTGAATTTAATTTTCGTATGTGAATAAATAAAATCAGATACAAAAAAACTATATTCAATTATAAATTGTACAATTAAAAGTAAGCGTACTATAATAATTAGGTTAAATAAATTTTAGACAATAGCTTATAAAAATATTTAATATGTTAATCTTTTTTAAAAAAATATTTGGATTTCCGGCCAAAAATGAAATGATATTAATATAATTTCAAAATCCAAAAAACTTAACAATTTTAAAAAAAGTAAAATTTAAACCATAATAAAAATTTAAGTTTTTTTCCATTTTTATAATTATTTTATGAAAATAATTATGTAATCTTTTTTTTTACTTACTATTATCATAAAATAATCAAAATTTTTTTTCAAAATTTAAGTAATAAAATATTGTATAAGCTACGGAATATTGCGTCTAAAATTTATTAAACCTAATTATTATATATGTGCTAATTTTTAATTGTACAATTTATAATTGAATCTATTTTTTTCGTATCTGATTGTTATTAATTCAAATGCGAGAATTAACAAGTAAATTTAACAACACGTTATATTAAAAAACCTTAATTTTTTATAACCTTTTTTAAATCAAGTTGTTATTCAATGTAATAATTATTTTTCAAAACTTCAAATTAATTTTAAAATTAATTAGACAAATATGCAACAGATGTTTATACATGATGGGCGAATTATTGTACTTACAATTACATTATTTCGATCGTTTCTTTATCACTTGACGGGCGAAATAATCTATTTTTCTTATTTCGACCGTCTTCTAAAACACATTTATTTCGACGGGCGAGATAGCCACTTCACACAATCGTATCTATTTTGCCCGTCGCGGGCGAAATAAGAAGAATGAATTAGTTCGCCCGAGCGGGCGTAATAGATGCAGCCATTTTTAAAATATTCGTCCGTCATATTGGATATCCTATTGTCATTTTTTGAAATGTGAATTCAAATTCATTATCAAGAAACCAAAAAATTCTTAAGTTTCAAAACATTGTGCCCGTCCATAAACTCGGTGTTCCCACACTTGGTGCATAATATAGTATTAAGAGCATTTGAACCTTCGTGACGTCACAAATCATGGCGCATGACACGCAAACTTCTCAGGTATGTGAAAAGCACAATTTTGAATATTTTTTAAAAAAACCTTTTGGAAAATGTTCAGAATAACATAGACTCTGTCTGTTATGTGCAGAAAATTCAAAATTTTGCGTTTAAAACGTTTTTTAAACAATGTTAAGGTCACAAATCATGGCGCATGACACGCAAACTTCTCAGGTATGTGAAAAACACAATTTTGAATATTTTTTTAAAAAACCTTTTGAAAAATGTTCAGAGAAACATAGACTATGTCTGTTATATGCGAAAAATTCAAAATTTTGCGTATAAAACGTTTTTTAAACAATGTTTAAGTTGGTTGTCACAAGTAAGGAAAAATACACGAATTGCTTATATGTAGGCATTGTTTAAAAAACGTTTTAAACGCAAAATTTTGAATTTTTCGCACATAACAGACAGAGTCTGTGTTATTCTGAATATTTTCCAAAAGGTTTTTTTAAAAAATATTCAAAATTGTGCTTTTCACATACCTGAGAAGTTTGCGTGTCATGCGCCATAATTTGTGACCTTAACATTGTTTAAAAAACGTTTTAAACGCAAAATTTTGAATTTTCCGCACATAACAGACAGAGTCTATGTTATTCTGAACATTTTCCAAAAGGTTTTTTTAAAAAATATTCAAAATTGTCCTTTTCACATACCTGAGAAGTTTGCGTGTCATGCGCCATGATTTGTGACGTCACGAAGGTTCAAATGCTCTTAAATCTTGTTATTTTGCAAATGATGTTTTCCACGCCAAATTCGAAGTCCGCAATTGCATCTTCGATTTTATTGAAACTTTCTTTTCTTTTAGTACTAATTGAAAGTAGCTTTCATAATCTTTTTCAAATTTTTTTAGCAAGCCGTTTTCAAGATATGAATTTTTCAACATTTAATAATTTTAATGAGTTTTAATTTTTGAATGCTCATAACTTCCATAAAAACGCATCAATTAAAAATTTTTTTTTAAAATGTGTGTTTTTAAACGTACTTTTAAAAAAATCGAAATTTTTTTTCAAATGATATTTCACTGAAAAAAAATTTATTTGATTCAAATACTTCAAATTGTATGAAAAGTATTTATTTGGTTCAATAATTTTTTATTTGTATCCAAACAATATGTATTTGATTTTGTTTTATTGAAACAAATAAGAAGTATTTATTTATTTAATTGATTTAAGTCAACTAAATTATTTAATACTAATACACTATTTAATGAAGACAAATTAAAAAATATTTCAATCAATTAAATATTTATTTGAAACGAAAATAATGAGTTACTTGCAACTATTAATTTATTTATTTCACTCAAATATTTCGTTTTTTTGACAAATAAAAAGTATTTGATGCAATAAATTTATTTTATTAATTCTAATTAATTAAATTATTTAATATAAATAATGCGTTACTTAATGTTTATACACTATTTTATTAAAGCAAAATAAAATATTTTGATCAATTAAATATTTAAGTGTAATGAGAATAATGAGTTATTTGATACTATTTATTTATTTATATATGATTTAATATTCTAAGTTTAAAAGTCCAATATTTTTTCATCAACAAAAAATTAATGTTTACAATGATTCAGAACAAAAAAAACTTTTTTTTGTAATAAAAATATATGTACACTTTTTTTAAAAAATTCACCTGGGATGATTCATGATAATCATAAAGCATATAATTAATTATATTTTATAAATTGCATTTAATTGGAAAATATAATTTAATATCTTAACTTTAACTAAATGATGTTAATCTGTATCCGCCAGTTAATTAAATAGAATGTTATTTAATACATTCAATTTGAGTAAAAATTCAATTTAGAAATGGAAGAATTTGTAAATAAATCGCTTATTACTAGCGAATAGTCGCTGATTGCCAGCGAATAGTCGCTATTTTAATCAGCCTAGAGTATGCAGCTACGAATAAGCGAATAGTCGCTGATTCAAATTTAGAGAGTATTTGGATCAAATAAAATAATAATAGTCACAATTAAAGATGTTTCAGTTTCAATTAAAATAATATGATAAATAATCGAATTTTTGATTCAAGAACATTTTTAGTTTTTTCAAAAAAAATATTTTATTCATGCAAATAAATATTTTTTGGAATCAAAAAACATGCAGTATTGAATGAAATAATTTTTATAATTGATTCAAATAATTATTTATTAGCTTTAAATATTCCATTTATTTTATTTGAATGCTTTGTATTTAATTCAAATTACTCTTTAATTGATACGATAAAATTGAATACTTACGTCTAGTAAATATTTTTTTTTGAATGGAATAATTTCCATAATTGATTGAAATAATTATTTCCTAGTTAGAAATATTCCATTTATTTGATTTGAATACTTTGTATTTGATACAAATTATTATTTATTAGTCACGATAAAATAAAATACTTCGGTTTAGTAATATTGGATAATAGACAAGTAAATGATTTATTTGGATCAAATACTTTTTTTTGATCCAAATAAATATTTTTTTCAGTGTACTATCAAATCTTTAAGTTAAAAAGTCCTTTCTTTATTGACGTACTAATCGATTTTTTTCAAAATTTTTGTAAAAAAGCTACTTCCTTTTACGAAAATTTTAACCCTTGTCCGATCGTAGGCAAACAATTTTTTCAATATTCTCAGAATTTTTTAAAAATTTTCAATTTTTTAAAAATATTTTTGGTATTTTTATACTTACTACTTACTGTTATTTATTCAGATGCGCTAATACGAAAATCATAGTGACAATACTTAAAAATTTTGATTTTTATGATGAAAACCATAGAAAAGTCATAAAATTTGTTTTTTTCGTTTATTGGGTAAAATATGCTAAATTTCTAAAGAAAACTCATTAGATATAAAAATAAGTATTTTAATAAGATCCATAACTTTTGACAACTTTTTTTTTAATTTTGCATATTTTAAACAATAAACGAAAAAAAGTATTTTAGGACTTTTTTATGATTTTCACCATAATAATCAAATTTTTGAGTATTGTCACTAAGACTTTCGTAATCAGTGCATCATAGATATCATTTTATTAATAGATAAAAGTACGTAGTTTAAAAAAAAACCAAAAATATTTTTAAAAAATTTTAAAAATTCGGAAAATATTGAAAAAATTGTATGCTTACCATCGGACTAGGCTTACAATTTTCGTGAAAGGAAGTAATTTTTTTTAAAAAATTTTGAAAAAAATCGACCAGTACCTACATCAAATTAGAAAAATGACTTTTTAATTTTAAAACTTAAAAATTTAATAGTAATATCATTTGAAAAAAAATTATGATTTTTTAAAAAGTAGGTTTAAACCTACTTTTTTTTAAAAACAAACATTTTGAAAAAAACTTTTAAAATTGATGCATTTTGAATGAAGTTATAAGCATTCAAAAGTTAAAAGTTATTAAAATTATGAAATTTTGAAAAATTCATATCTAGAAAAAGGCTTGATAAAAAAAATCATGAAAGGTAGCCTCAATCAGTACTAAAAGAAAAAAAAATTTTTAAATCGGAGATACAATCGCGTGGAATACATTATATACATAATAGGAAAATCAAACGCGCGCAAGCGCGCCAAATTGGGTATGTTATTGTTTGTTATAAAGAAATTAAATAATAGTTTATATAATTAATATTTAATAAAATTGAAACCAAGCTGAAGTACGCAACGTTTATCAACAAAAACATGTTTTTAAAAAAGTTAAATATTACGTCTAAATTACATGTATTTAACATAGGCGGAATATTTATCTGAAAAAATGCTTTAAATATTCCGCCTACAATAAATATATGTAATTTAGGCTTAATATATAACTTTAAAGAAAGTTTTCGTTTAAAAACGTTATGTTCTTCAGCTTCGTGGATTGAATTTTTGAATATGAATTTGGAATTTTAAATAAACTAATTCCGAAATTTGTTAACACAATAGGAAACACAATTATAATACAACTTTGGCAAAATTTGAGAAAAAGAATTGTCAAAATTTGACACGTCATAACATTATAATTCAAAAAACACATGAAATCAGTAAAGACCAACTTCAAGTTAGGACAGAAGGACAGACCAAGCATTTTATTATTATATAATAATTTTTACCTATTAAAAAGAGATATAATTATATATATTTAAAAATATATATAGGTATAAGTATGCTATAATCATATATAAATTTTTTTAGTGTTGCATGTATAAAATAAGTTTAAAAAAAATATAAAATTAAAAATTACAAAGAAAAATATTATCGACGTAAATATATAATACAAAAAATTTAGAAATTTTTATATGTATCTAATAATATAATATAGGATTAATAATTTTTTTCTCATATTGAAGAAAAATTTCATGTTAAAAATAACAAACCAAAATTTTTTTCAATTTAAAAAAAATAATTAAGAAAGAAAAATAAATAAATAAATATATATATATATATATATATATATATATAATAGTAATAATATAATAGATGATATGAAATATATAAAGCAAACAAAAAAAAAATTTTATATTTCAGGATTACTATTACAAATTAACAAACAAAAATGTTTTGAATATCAAAAAAATAATTAAGGAACAATTATATAAGAAAAAGAAAGTAAAAACATGAAAAGTAAAAATACTAATTTATTAATCATTAATAGTATTAATTTTTTATTAAATATATATATATGTTACGGGCAATGTGCGGGAGGCGGGCAATGTCCGAGAATGCCCGGGCATTGTCGACAATGCCCAAAATCAGTGGGCATTGTCGACATTGCCCACTTATTTTTAAAAACGTTTACAAAAGGTTGACAATGCCCGGGCATTTTCGACATTGCCCACTAATTTTTGGGCAATGTTGTTTATTATAAATAAGTAACATGTTATTAGAAAATAATGCCCGAAATATTTATTTTCACTGTCACTGTTAATAGGTCTAATTAATTTCTTGTTTCCGTTCACGGAAATTGTGTCGTATTTTTTTAAAAATCTGTAACTCCTCGAATCCTTTTTTTCGCATAACTTTAATTGGTCCACTTTTTTAATGTAACTTTCATATTCCTCACAAGACATGTAAGCACAATTGTCTGTCCGTTTTTTTGACAGCAAAATAATTTGTTGTACTAACAAAGCGTTGATCAAATAAATTTTTCTCACCTTAATTAATATTTTTGTAGAAATAATAAAATTAATTGATAATTAAGTACAAAATTTATTAAAACTTTTTTTTTTACAATTATAAAACATTATTTTAGTACATTAAATATTAAAAATTAAGAATTACAGCCGAGTATCACAATGAAGTCTATACTTATGTTTGATATCGTAAAATGACGAAAAGTCCTCCTTTTGGGGCACACAAAATGATTGCAAATAAATCCATTGAATTGACTGCACAAATAAAAATAAATTTAGTAAACAGCGTTAAATTGATTATATTATTCAATTATTCAGTTTTAACAAGTGATGAAATATTTACTTATATTACAAATTATTTTTTATTAAAAAATTTTATGCATTTCAACATTGCCCAAAATGGACTGGGCATTGTCGACATTGCCCAGAAAACAGAATTTTATAAATAATTTTCGACATTGACCGAAAAAAACAGGGCAATGTCGACAATGCCCACTGATTTTGGGCATTGTCGACAATGCCCGGGCATTCTCGGACATTGCCCGCCTCCCGCACATTGCCCGTAACATATATATATGTATTTAAACAATATTTATATTAAACAATATTTCTTACCTGCTTCGAAAATAACGCCTGAGGTTGAAGGACCTTCCATTTTTAAAAACAAAAATAAAAATCACTCAGAAGAACACGAAGAGAATGAAAGCTTTTCAAAAATCAGAAAATGCAATGTAGGAGAATATGGTAGAGTGGGGAGTCAGTTCTATGTTCCTCGAACTACCGATTCTCAGAATCATAGCTTCCACGTAAGACCGGTATACCAAAACAAAACACCGAGCTTTTCATCGATCGATGAAACACACTTTAAAATTAATAAAATTAATCCATTTTTATACCCTTTAAAAAATCCAATTCGGTATAAAAAGCACAAACCCCTAAAAACCAACAATTACGTATATTACATATGAGATGATAAATTTCACAAATACCCTGTTCTTTATTTGAAAAATACTTCCAAAAATTTTCTTCTTTTATACCCTTTAAAATCCATATTCAGCATGACACACTAAAAACCACCCCAAAAATATTACTTGTACGGTACCATATATTAACCAATTTCACTAATTGAAATTTTATTTTAATTCATTATTTTATTGACTTAATATAAAAAAGATATTGTAAATTAAAAATCAAATAATATTAATATTAATAGTAATAATATTAATATTAATAGTAATAATAATAATAATAATAATAATAATAATAATAATAATATTAATAATAATAATAATAATAATAACAATAATAATAATAAAAATCTATTTACCATATAATTATTATTTCATTATTATTTCAATTATTATTCCTCGATAACTTTTTCATTAGAATTATCGTAAAAAATCTTTCTAATTTTTTGCCTCTATTAATTTTAATGTTCGTTTTATAAAAAAATCTCAAAGGAAAAAAAGGTGCGGATTTTCATTTCCTACAGGATAGCGTCTTTAAAAAATTTTAATTTTGAATTTTATTTTTTTCCATTTTTGGACCACCTGACTGGTCGTAAGGCGGCTGCCTCAAGCGTAGGTATCCTTATAGAATCGGGTTCCTCAATTTAACACCTTCTTAAAATTATAATCATACTAAATAAGTTACCATAAATTGATCACAAAAAATCTCAATGGGGAAGCAAAGTGTTCATTTTATGAACACAAAAAGTTCATACTTAAACTTGGCAGCGGTTTTTATTTGGACAAATCAAAATTCGACGTTTTAAAAACTAACAATTAAAAATTCGTGCAAATAAAAATGTGGACAAATTAAAAATCAGTGAATTGGATTTTGTCATTTAAAAATTCAAATACAGTACAATCTCGGTAAGTGTCGGGTGGTCGGGACCACAACATTTGATAAGTGTCGGATTGCCCCTTGAGTTGTGCTGGGCCGGCAGACAGTGTCGTATCATGGTGTCTTCCAATGATTATTGATATATAATGTATAATTCTTCTTGGATATAAAAGATTGAATAATAATTAAATATATAATTAGATTAAAATTCAACTTAACTACTTAAAATTCATAATTAAAAACATTATTTTTATTTTAATAACATATATATTTAAAAACGATTTTATACGGCGCTGGTTTTCGATGTGCACGCAAAGAATAGGAGAAAAGCACTCGTGCTGATTCTACACTCACTTAAAACTGCGCGAGCGGTCCGCATTTGCGTTACGTTTTTTATATATATAGATGAAGTTGAATATGGGAAGCGTGACGGAACAGCGGACCGCTCGCTCAGTTTTCAGTGAGTGTAGAATCAGCATCGACACTTGCCAAGATTATAGGCGTGGAAAAAATCCGACACATATCGCGATTCGACACTTATCAAACCCGACACTTACCGAAATTATACTGTAACATAAAATTCTATTGGATAAGAATTTTCTTAATTTAAAATTCTTTTAAATAAAGAGTCATGTAAATTAAATGATTGACAAAAAATCGGTAACTAAACATTTTCTTTACTAAAAATTCGAATAAAAAGAAATTATATCAAATGATAATTTGAAAAATGAAAATTCATCTAAAGAATAATTATTTCTAATAAAACTCTTTAAAATGAAAATTACAATTAATATTTTTTTTATAAGAATTCGAATTTTTTTTGTGGTTTTCAAAAAAATATTTTAAATTAATATCAAATGAAATAATTTATATGAAATATATTTCATTGATATTTTTATACTAAATCGCGATTTTTTATTTTTTGCGAAATTCAATTTTTTTTTAACTTTTTAATTTAAATAATTAAGAATGAATTTTAAATGGTTTATGAGAAAATTAACAAAACAACAATTTATCCAAATATAAAATAATTTTAACAAAAATTTTTTTCTTTCATTTTTTTATTAAAAAAATAACAATTTTTTTATGAACAAATTAAGTTTTTTAAAATTTGGATATGATTTAAAATTTTTTTTTTAAAACATACATGCAAATATCAAAATGTTACCCAGGCGCGAAGGGGCGCTGGGTTCAGGTTTTTTAAAGGCTTGTTGAGCATTGGTCAATATTGACTGAGCCTTGGTCAGTCAGCGGGAATAAGACTCATCCGAGCTAGAATGTAACACCGATTCCGACCTGAAGCTCCACTCTTGATTCAGCATTGGTGACCAAGACTCAATCAATCTTGCCGAATGCTGATTCAGGCTCGCTCAAAACTGCTCCCACTGCTACTTACTATTCTCGCGTTCAATAATTCTTAATAATAATAGTATTAATAATAATCCTATTAATATTTCGTATTATTATAATTATAGATAATACTAAAACAACATTAGTATTCATTAAAAATATGATTTTAATTTATAATTAATAAGGAGATAAGTTGTATTGGAATCTTATAAGAGTGAATGCAACTTATTTCCTTTAATTATTATTATTAGTAATTTCAAAAAAAATGTACTATTATTTAATTAATTTAATCCGAAATTTTTTACTATTTTTGTATTATCACTTAAGATTAATTAACAACACCTGTCAAAATAACACCTAATCTAATTTGAAAAATCTCGCTCGCACTGGGCACCGAACCCACGACCTAACGTTCACGCTCGCAAACCTACTACGCTAACCACGGGGCCACGCTGGCTACTTGGCGACATTCTATTAATACCGGTGATGTTTTTGCCGCGCCTTTAAGTTAAATTTGAAATCTTCTTATCGTTAAATTACTTATATATTTTTAATATTATTATAAAGTTATTTTAATTTATATATCGCTATTAATTTAAATAAATTATATTAAATTTTTTTTTATTAATGGAATAAAAAAACTTTAAAATGAATGTATAAACTTTTAGTTTTATTAAATTAATAACTTATATATTTATAAATACAATAAAAATATAAAATAAAAGCATAATATAAATTTGAAAATATTTCAACTGTTGTATTTTCAATTATTTGTAATTTTGAAAATACAATTATACTAAATATTATGTTTTTTACGTTATATTAAAGATTTATTATCTTCATAATGTATTAAATAATAATTCTTTAATTATTACAATATTATAGGGATATTATAATATATAATAATACATAATAAAGATGATAAATTATTATAATATAATCCTAAAAAAACAAAATTTATTAAAAGAAATTATTTTCAAAAATGTGTTGAATACAATTATTATGATTGTTATTGTATTTACAAATATAATATTTATAAAATATTTATTTATAAAAAAACAAAGAATACTTTTATTGAAATAAATAGCAATATATTACTTTAAATAATATTAATTAATAATTATAAAATATATTAAATTGTACTTAACAAAAATTGTAAAAAATATGTTATTTAATTTATATTGAACGTATATAAATAATTACTCAATACAATTGTATTTTATACAGACAATAATTAATATTGAATTAAGCTGCGAATATTAGGTCGAAAGTTGATTCAAGATTGAATCTAGACTGGACTCCTAGGCTTTGCTCATGAGGATTCAACTAAACTTGAATCCAGCATGAGACGAGCATTGGTAACCAATTTTGAACCAATTTTGATCGACAGTGGTATAAAGGCTGCTTTCAGTCTGGGTTACCCACGCTGGGCGTTCAATTGGCGATTCAAACAGCTACACTAGCGCCACAGTTGAACTAACGTAAGCGTGACTCGCTCTAAAGCAGTCTCTGTTTTGACAGTTTATTTCAAATTATTTAATTATTCTGATATTTTTATTGCGTTTGTAAAATAATTTTGAAGCGTTAAATAAAAAAAAATAATTTAAAACACATGGAGTGCTACAGAGCGAGTCACGCTTAAGTTAGTTCAACTGTGGCGCTAGTGTAGCTGTTTGAATCGCCAATCTAAAATCAAGCCTCAATCCATCGTCAGCATTGGTTTTTCGCGCCTGGGTTGCAAAAAAATTTAGAGAGGGCCAATAAGTTTTATAGGTTTAAATAAACATTTAAACACCGCGCGCAGCATGTTGCGCATTTTTGAAAATTTAAAAAAATTGTAAAATTTTTAGAAATTTTTTTTTTTACTTTTCATAGTGAAATATGATTTCAGGTTCCAAAAAAAATAATTTTAAACAATTTTGTGTAATTTTGCACATTTCTGGTAATTGCAAAAAATTTTTAAAAATAATTTTTTTAAATTTTTTTGGAACTTGAAATCATATTTCTCTATGAAAAATAAAAAAAAAATTTCTAAAAATTTTACAATTTTTTTAAATTTTCAAAAATGCGCAACATGCTGCGCGCGGTGTTTAAATGTTTATTTAAACCTATAAAACTTATTGGCCCACTTTAAATTTTCTTGAAAAATCTTCTTAGTATTTCCAGGTATGTTTTTTAAAAAAAATTTTTAATCATATCCAAATTTTAAAAAAATGAATTTGTTTATAAAAAATTGTTATATTTTTAACAAAAAATGAAAAAAAAAATTTTTTGTTAACATTATTGAAAAGTAAAAGAAAAACTTTTCTTCTCTTATGAAAAATTGAAAAAATCCATTTTTTCGAGTTATCAACCATTGAAAATAGATCAACATTGAAAAATCTGAAATTTTGAAAATTCATAACTCGAAAATTTTTTAGAAAAAAAAAATTAAAAAATACGTATATCTTTTTTTTCACTACAGAAGAAAAAAAATATATTTGGCCGAATTTAAAGGGTCGAGGGAAATCTCACGGCAAATCGCCCTTACATAGTCAAGTGCAAATATATATAATAAATAATAAATAAAATACATCATAAAATGACTTACATAGTGTGCGAGTTTTCGGAATTCCAGAAAGTAAGGTTATGGCAGTGGTAAATCTCCTTCCCGCCAACTGGCTGCGACCCACGCAGAAAAAGATCCGCAACAGGCACCAACTCCCTCACTCACTTTCACTAAAAATTCG
This sequence comes from Leptopilina boulardi, assembly GCF_019393585.1. Taxonomy (NCBI): domain Eukaryota; kingdom Metazoa; phylum Arthropoda; class Insecta; order Hymenoptera; family Figitidae; genus Leptopilina; species Leptopilina boulardi. The sequence continues at coordinate 73,793 of NW_026137995.1, read as the reverse complement.
AAAACTCACGATCGTTAAAACGTTTCGTATCACACTTTACACAAACGGCACTCAAAAATTTTTCAATTCAGAAATAATAACTCGATAAGAGCACTATCTCAAAAGAACACATGGAGCACATGCAAGCATAGATGAGAGCATTAAAGCTTGATCTAATTACACAGGTCTCGCCATATGTAGATAAAAAAAGTCAACCAATGAGAACCCAGTAATCCAACCGCGTCCATGATGAATAACTTACCCGCGCACTTTTAAATCAGAAACAAATAAAAAGTTTTACAACCGCGAAGAATAGTCACGTCACTTTAATAAAATCTTTGTAATTAAACTACTATTTTAATCTTTGTTTTTTAAACTACTATTTATTGTTTCCAAATGGCACAAAAATCTAAGTGCACATTTTTATAATTTTTTTCAATTCCCCTGATTGCAAATTAATTAAATTATTATTTTTTACTTACCAAAAACTGAAAAAAGTCATTTTAAAGCTTTTGCTTTAAAAGAACGCTATTTTCTCACAAACTAAAAAGTGATTTCATCGGTGAAAATTATGTATATAAAATTGTATAAAATGTATTAAAAATAGTTTATAAACCTCTGAAAAATATCGACTGCATTTTTTCTCATAAAATGTGGTTTGGTAAACAAGAAGAAAATATTCCAACAATTTAAAATTATTTTCACCAATTTTTTAAGCAATTTTATTCAAAAAAAATTAGAAAAAAATAAGAATATCCGTGTAATTTAATATGCTTAAAAATTGTTTATATACATGTGAAAAATATTTACTGAATTTTTTCTTATAAAATAAAGTTTGAAAAACTAGAAAAAATTATTCCAATAATTAAAAATTTTTTTTGCAAATTTTAATACTTCATGTAGTGAAAATTTGCCAAAAAAATTATTTGTAGCCCCAAAAAAATTGTTGCGAGGAGGAAATATTTTTTTTTCAATTTTTCAAAGTAAAAAAAGAATTAATTAACTAATTATTTAATTAATAAGTAATTAATTTTTTCTTACAGTGAATATTAGTCAAAAAAATTATTTCTAGCAGAAAAAAAATTGTTGCGATAAGGAAATAATTTTTTTGGCAATTTTTCTCTGTAAAAAAATATTTAATTAACTAATTATTGATTTATTGAGTTAATTAATTATTTTACAGAGAAAAAGAGTCAGAAAAATTATTTCCTTATCGAAAGAATTTTTTTGGCAGGAAATAACTTTTTTGGCAATTTTTCTCTGTAAAAAAATATTTAATTAACTAATTATTGATTTATTGAGTTAATTAATTTTTTTAAAGAGAAAAAGTGTCAGAAAAATTATTTCCTTATCGAAAGAATTTTTTTTGGCAGGAAATAATTTTTTTGGCAATTTTTCTCTGTAAAAAATATTTAATTAACTAATTATTCATTTATTGAGTTTATTAATTATTTTTTACAGTGAAAAATTGCAAAAAAAATTATTTTCTCATCGCAACAATTTCTTTTTGGGCTAAAAATACCCTATTGAAAAAAAACACGTATAATTGTACGTATAATAATACGTATAATTATACGTATTATTATACGTATAATTATACGTATAATTATACGTATAATTATACGCATAATTATACGTATTATTATACGTTTAATTATACGTATTATTATATGTACAATTATACGTATAATAAGACATACGAATTTGAAACAAGAATTATACGTATAATTATACGTATAATAATACGTATAATTAATTTTACGTATAATAATACGTATAATTATACGTATTATTATACGTATAATTATAATTCTATTAAAAATAGAATAATAGAATAGAATAATAATAGAATAATTAGTAGCAAAATTGCGCTGAAAATTTTTAGAAATTTTAAAATGCAAATTAAATTTCACGAAAAAAAATATCGTCGAATGTCAATTCAAGCAGTCACCCATCCAAGTACTAACCGCGTCCAACGTTGCTTAACTTCCGTGATCTGATGAGAACTTGTTCTTTCGCCTTGGTGTTTCCGCTCTCTTGTCTTGATTAATAACTTTGTCGTATAAGTATTGTATCGCACCTCACTTTTAGTGATACTTATACGACAAAGTTATTAATCAAGACAAGACAGCGGAAACACCAAGGCGAAGGAACAAGTTCTCATCAGATCACGGAAGTTAAGCAACGTTGGACGCGGTTAGTACTTGGATGGGTGACTGCTTGAATTGACATTAGACGATATTTTTTTTCGTGAAATTTAATTTGCATTTTAAAATTTCTAAAAATTTTCAGCGCAATTTTGCTACTAATTATTCTATTATTATTCTATTCTATTATTCTATTTTTAATAGAATTATTATTATACGTATAATTAATTATACGTATTATTATACGTATAATTATACGTATAATTCTTGTTTCAAATTCGTATGTCTTATTATACGTATAATTATACGTATAATAATACGTATAATTATACGTATAATAATACGTATAATTATGCGTATAATAATACGTATAATTATGCGTATAATTATACGTATAATTATACGTATAATAATACGTATAATTATACGTATAATAATACGTATTATTATACGTACAATTATACGTGTTTTTTTTCAATAGGGTAATTTTTTTGGCAATTTTTCTCTGAAAAAAATAATTAATTCACTAATTATTGATTTATTTAGTTAATTAATTTTTTTTTACAGTGAAAAATTGTCAAAAAAAATATTTCTAGCCCAAAAAGAAATTGTTGCGATAAGGAAATAATTTTTTTGGCAATTTTTGTCTGTAAAAAATATTTAATTCACTAATTATTGATTTATTTTGTTAATTAATTTTTTTTACACAGAAAAATTGTCAAAAAAATTATTTCTAGCCCAAAAAGAAATTGTTGGGATGAGAAAATAATTTTTTTAGCAATTTTTATCTGAAAAAAAATTAACTAACTAAATAAATCAATAATTAGTGAATTAATTATTTTTTACAGAGAAAAATTGTAAAAAAAATTATTTCTAGCCCAAAAAGAAATTGTTGCGATGAGAAAATAATTTTTTTGGCAATTTTTCTCTGAAAAAAAAAATCATTCACTAATTATTGATTTATTTAGTTAATTATTTTTTTTACAGAAAAAAATTGCCAAAAAAATTATTTCTAGCCCAACAAGAAATTGTTGCGATGTAAAAATAATTTTTTTGGCTATTTTTCTCTGAAAAAAAAAAATAATTCATTAATTATTGATTTATTTAGTTAATTAATTCTTTTACAGAGAAAAAGTGTCAAAAAAATTATTTCTAGCCCAAAAAGAAATTGTTGCGATGAGAAAATAATTTTTTTGGCAATTTTTCACTGAAAAAAAATTAATTCACTAATTATTGATTTATTTAGTTAATTATTTTTTTTTACAGAAAAAAATTGCCAAAAAAATTATTTCTAGCCCAAAAAGAAATTGTTGCGATGAGAAAATAATTTTTTTGGCAATTTTTCTCTGAAAAAAAAAATTAACTAACTAAAAAAATCAATAATTAGTGAATTAATTATTTTTTACAGAGAAAAATTGTCAAAAAAATTATTTCTAGTCCAAAAAGAAATTGTTGCGATGAGAAAATAATTTTTTTGGCAATTTTTCTCTGAAAACAAAATTAATTCACTAATTATTGATTTATTTAGTTAATTAATTTATTTTACAGAAAAAAATTGTCAAAAAAATTATTTCTAGCCCAAAAAGAAATTGTTGCGATGTGAAAATAATTTTCTTGGCTATTTTTCTCTGAAAAAAATAATTAATTCACTAATTATTGATTAATTTAGTTAATTAATTTTTTTTACAGAGAAAAATTGTCAAAAAAATTATTTCCAGCCCAAAAAGAAATTGTTGCGATGAGACAATAATTTTTTTGGCAATTTTTCTCTGAAAAAAATAATTCAGTAATTACTGATTTATTTTGTTAATTAATTTTTTTTACAGAGAAAAATTGTCAAAAAAAATTATTTCTAGCCCAAAAAGAAATTGTTGGGATGAGAAAATAATTTTTTGACAATTTTTCTCTGAAAAAAATAATTCACTAATTATTGATTTATTTAGTTAATTAATTTTTTTTACAGAGAAAAAGTGTCAAAAAAATTATTTCTAGCCCAAAAAGAAATTGTTGCGATGAGAAAATAATTTTTTTGGCAATTTTTCTCTGAAAAAAAAAAATAATTCATTAATTATTGATTTATTTAGTTAATTAATTTTTTTACAGAGAAGAAGTGTCAAAAAAATTATTTCTAGCCCAAAAAGAAATTGTTGCGATGAGAAAATAATTTTTTTGGCAATATTTCTCTGAAAAAAAAATTAATTCACTAATTGTTGATTTATTTAGTTAATTATTTTTTTTTATAGAAAAAAATTGCCAAAAAAATTATTTCTAGCCCAAAAAGAAATTGTTGCGATGAGAAAATAATTTTTTTTAGCAATTTTTATCTGAAAAAAAAATTAACTAACTAAATAAATCAATAATTAGTGAATTAATTATTTTTAACACAGAAAAATTGTCAAAAAAATTATTTCTAGCCCAAAAAGAAATTGTTGCGATGAGAAAATAATTTTTTTGGCAATTTTTCTCTGAAAAAAAAATTAATTCACTAATTATTGATTTATTTAGTTAATTATTTTTTTTTACAGAAAAAAATTGCCAAAAAAATTATTTCTAGCCCAAAAAGAAATTGTTGCGATGAGAAAATAATTTTTTTTAGCAATTTTTATCTGAAAAAAAAATTAACTAACTAAATAAATCAATAATTAGTGAATTAATTATTTTTAACAGAGAAAAATTGTAAAAAAAATTATTTCTAGCCCAAAAAGAAATTGTTGCGATGAGAAAATAATTTTTTTAGCAATTTTTATCTGAAAAAAAAATTAACTAACTAAATAAATCAATAATTAGTGAATTAAGGGGTCTACCCACTTTAGACGCGCTAAAATGAAGGCTGTTTTCAAGAATTTTTCTGATTGGTTTATATTATAAATATTGACATATAAGTTGTTAGACTAAAGAAATACACTCCCGAAATACATGAAAATTTTTTTGTTATTTGTTTTTGTGAATTTTATATGCTTGCAAATGGTAGTTGAAAAAAAAATCCCCCAAAAAAGATGGGTCCACGCTGTTGATGAAATCTCTGACATGAATTGTCCGAAACCAAAAAATCAAAAAGTTTTAGATTCAGTGTGGTAATAGCTATTGCGCATATCAAGGGATTTTTTATTTTTGCAAAATTGACAAAATGGCGGATATTTTTAGAAAAAACTAACACCCGGTTTTCTTTAATTTTTCGAAAAATGTCCGTCATTTTGTCAATTTTGCAAAAATAAAAAATCCCTTGATATGCGCAATAGCTATTAACACACTGAATCTAAAACTTTTTGATTTTTTGCTTGCGGACAATCCATGTCAGAGATTTCATCAACAGCGTGGACCCATCTTTTTTGGGGGATTTTTTTTTCAACTACCATTTGCAAGCAGATAAAATTTACAAAAACAAATAACAAAAATTTTTTCATGTATTTCGGGAGTGTATTTCTTTAGTCTAACAACTTATATGTCAATATTTATAATATAAACCAATCAGAAAAATTCTTGAAAACAGCCTTCATTTTAGCGCGTCTAAAGTGGGTAGACCCCTTAATTATTTTTTACAGAGAAAAATTGTCAAAAAAATTATTTCTAGCCCAAAAAGAAATTGTTGCGATGAGACAATAATTTTTTTGGCAATTTTTCTCTGAAAAAAAAAATTAATTCACTAATTATTGATTTATTTAGTTAATTATTTTTTTTTACAGAAAAAAATTGCCAAAAAAATTATTTCTAGCCCAAAAAGAAATTGTTGCGATGAGAAAATAATTTTTTTGGCAATTTTTCTCTGAAAAAAATAATTCAGTAATTATTGATTTATTTTGTTAATTAATTTTTTTTACAGAGAAAAATTGCCAAAAAAATTATTTCTAGCCCAAAAAGAAATTGTTGCGATAAGGAAATAATTTTTTTGGCAATTTTTCTCTGTAAAAAATAATTAATTCACTAATTATTGATTTATTTCGTTAATTAATTTTTTTACAGAGAAAAATTGCCAAAAAAATTATTTCTAGCCCAAAAAGAAATTGTTGCGATAAGGAAATAATTTTTTTGGCAATTTTTCTCTGTAAAAAAATTAATTAACTCATTAAATCAATAATTAGTTAATTAAATATTTTTTTACAGAGAATCATTGCCAAAAAAATTGTTTCCTTATCGCAACAATTTTTTTTCTGCTAGAAATAATTTTTTTGGCTAATTTTCACTGTAAAAAAAATTAATTAACAAATTAATTTAATTATTAGTTAATAAACTTTTTTTAAAGAAAAAAATTGTCAAAAAAATTATTTTCTCATCGCAACAATTTTATTTTGACCTAGAATTAATTTAAATATATTATTTTTAATAATAATATAATATTTACTGAAAAATTAATTAATTATTAATTAATAATCAATTAATAATCATTTTAATTATTTATATTTTTCTTTAAATTTGAATTTCCCGCTGTAGAATCCGTTTTTTTTTGGCTTTAAAGCCCGATCGTCTTTTTTTTCGTAAATTGTCTGCCGACCGATTCAATTATTATATATATTATGTTTTCATTAATTCAAAATTTTCAAGAATTTTGCTACAACTATGTCCGACGCGACATCTTGTGTTGAGAAAAAAAAATCGCTACGACCGGTAAAGTAGATTTACGTTTGACAGATGTAAATAAAAACGATAAAAACTTTACTCTTTCTATATTTCTTATTTAGAGTCAGTTGTCTTAATTAAGTAATAAAATTAAACAAATTTAATTATTTAATTTTAATTTTCAGGACAAAATTATTTATATTTATAATTTCCCGATATGAGGGAGGAATGAGGTAGGAACGAGGTAGAAAGTATTTCGCTGTAAATACTTATTTTAAATTACTATTATTTATTAATTATTGTTTAATTTAGTATAAATATTACATAAAAACAATTAATAGTAGTATTTTAATATTATTTATTGTTTTTTTGTATTATTTATCATTTACTATTGTTTTTTTGTAATTTCCCCAAACCAGGGAGGAACGAGGTAGGAACCAGGGTCGAATTCGACCCTCATTCCTCCAAAACAAGTCGCAAGGGATATCCTGACACTAGAAAGACAAAGAAAAATACATAAAATAAAAATAAATAATTCTCCTATTTTTTTTTTGTTTATTCAAAATGAGTTTCTTAGATTCTAATTAAGAGTAACCCAACTGACACGTTTAACGCATTTCGCTACATGAAATTCGAATTCGGGTTTTGGGACAAAATGACCACCGTTATGGGGGCATAAGACTAATTCTCGAGATTGTGGCTCATTATTTCTTCTGCATTTAATTAGGTGATTAGTTATTTTCGCGTGACTTATTCTATGAGACTGGTCATACGGACACGTTTCTAAGTCAGCTCTAACAAAAGGCATTTTAAAGAAAACAAGGAATACTATGATATGACAAAATCGATATTTTCAAATAAAAAGAAAATTGGCCAATAATATAAATGAAAAATCAACAATTTAATTTTGGAAGTTGCGTTCTCTTTTTTTTTAAAGTTTCATTTTAGGATTTTGTTTAATTTTACTCTCTTATTTAGAGTTTATTTATTCAATTTTATTTTTTTTTTATTTTATTTTAGAAAAATTTATTTAAGATTTGGAATTTATTATTTTCATTTTCTAAAAAAAAAATTTTGAATCACACTTTAATAAAGTGCTACGACAACCCCTTTTTTTGTGATTGTTTAGAAATAATTTTTACTCTCTTTTTATAGTATTTAGAAATTTTTTTTTATTTTCACTCTCTTTTCGGAGTTTTTAGATTTAGAATTTTTTTAGATTTAGAACAGTTGGATTTAGAATTTTTAATTTATAACATTTGGATTTAGAATTTTTGGATTTAGAATAATTGGATTTAGAATTTTTAATTTATAACATTTGGATTTAGAATTTTTGGATTTAGAATTTTTGGATTTAGAATAATTGGATTTAGAATTTTTTATTTATAACATTTGGATTTAGAATTTTTGGATTTAGAATAATTGGATTTAGAATTTTTAATTTATAACATTTGGATTTAGAATTTTTGATTTAGAACATTTGGATTTAGAATAATTGGATTTAGAATTTTTAATTTATAACATTTGGATTTAGAATTTTTGATTTAGTAATATCTTTTTTTTTTAATTCATTAACAAGGTTATTATTAGGGATAATCATTTTATAATCAAAAATAGAATAAGGGTAAAAAAAAGAATTTTCAAAATCGCGATAATAGAAGAGAAGTTACAATATATAAGTTAAAATTCAAATTTTCTATTAAAAACCGCGAAAAACTTCGCGATCGCGAGATGAAGCGCGAGGTGGAGGGGGAATTCGCGGGGGGAGACCGCGAGAGGCGCGATGCAGCTTGGCGGGGCCCGCTGTCGTCGCGCGCAGTAGTAATGGCCGATGACCGACTTGCGTAGTCAGCCGTAGTGCGGTACTACTGTAAAGGCACGTACAGCGAGAGGCATGCTCTCGAGAGTAAGGGATCGATTCTGACAATCGATATATATATATCGATTGCGCCTATCGATTCGTTCGCCTGTCAAAGGGGTGCTTTAAATCGAAATCGCAACTGGATTTTTATGTATGTTAACAGTTTAATATGTTGCATACGCACATTTTAACAAAAGTTTTAATTAATAAATGTGACATTTTATTAATTTATTTATAAATTTCAGTTTTTATTGAAAATGAAAATTTATTTAAGTTTTATTTTAAAACAAAGTTTTTTTAAAAAATTTAATTCTTAATTTTTAGAAAATGAAATTTCCTTTTTTTTAAATAACAATTTGTTTGACAATTTTACACAAATTCTTTTAAATTTTGTTGATTTTTCATTCTTGTAATGGTAAATTCTAGATTTTGAGCATTTTAGTAATTTACGGAAACTTTCCAAATTAACCAATGTACATGAAATTTTTGAAATATTGTTAATTTTTCAATTTATAATGACAAATTCTCATTTTAACATTCTAGCAATTTATAGGGAATTTTCAATTTTATTAAATTTCGGTAATTTTTATACGAATATACGAATATTTCACAATTAACATATTTATTAACGTAACGTTCATTTGTACTGAATTTTTAATAAATAAAATGATACTTTTTATATAAAAAATTGAGATAATTAGAGAGAAAATAGATGAAAGAAGAAGTTTTTTTTTTATAAAGATCAATTTGAACTATCCCTCCGGGGCCTCCAAAAATTTACCCTATGTTACGTCGGATGCATAACGCAAGTATAAATTTCAAAGAATATTCGGAAATATTCTCTTATTTTATGTTTCGAGTCTAGACTTGCGTCCACTAACTCGGGAACGATTCAAATTGATCAATATATGTAAATAGGGATTTTCGCGGGGAAATTAAAGGAATAATTACGCGATAAACGCATTAAAATCCTTAGGTAAGGTAATGAAAATTATGGTAAATACAAAAATACGACAAGGAAATTGAAGAAATAAGAACACGATTAACGCATTAATATTCTTCGGAATTATTTAGAGATGACAAGAAAAAGATTTAGATGAAAGTTAGACAGCAATTTTAATATAAAACTTACTTTTATTTAAACAAATTGGCACTTGTAGACTCGGAAATTGGTTGAAAAAGCGTTGAATTTTTGGCTCGTACTGTTGATGAATCGTGAGAATTTTAAATATAATTTAAACTTAACACTTGAAAATTTTTAGAATATTAAAAGTGAAAATTAATTGAACTTGAACTTGAACTTGAATTTAAAGAAAAAGAATTTGAAGGAGAAGTAGTTTGAATTTTTTTGTTAGAATTATTGTGACTGTTTTTGTGACTGACTTCTCAACGGGGTTCGTATTTTTATATCATTGTCCCTACCTATTTTTAGGGATGGAACACCGACGGAATAGCTCAGTTGGTTGGTGCTCCAGGCTTTGCGGGTTGAGCGAACGAGGTTCGCGCCCCCCGTCAGCCGGGGATTTTTCCGACACGTGAGCTATTCTGAGCGGGAGGTTTGACGTCTAGGTGCGACGGTATACATTGTCGATTAATTGTCCGATGTATACCGCCGAAACTAGACAGTCGATAAACCGGTTGTACTCAGAAGAGGTTTTTCTACAGTTTCCCTCTTCTCTGGCGAGAAAACCCAATGACGGGTGGTTCAGGCAAAATGCGAGTACTCCTATCTTCGAAAGTCGCACTGTAGGCGCATTAGGTTAAAAATTTGTAGAATGGTTATGCTTCATCCATAAAAAGTATTTCTCGGGGACTCTTGTCGAGCGCGTAATATGCCAATAGGGCAGGAGTATAAACGAAAAAAAAAAAAAAAAAAAAAAAAAAAATTTTTAGGGATGGAACTATGTTTTAAAATAATGGGTCTCAAAGTGGAGGAAAAAGAGGTTGGGAAATTACAAGGATTGGATCCAAGGAAAGAAAATGGGGAAAAAACTGGTTAGGTCAGTGACGGTATTGGGCCCTTCAGGCCCAGCCTTGAGAGATAAGAAGTTGCGTGGGCGTACTTGAATTAGGGGAGTTTTCAAGTGGAAGGGGCTTAAAGTGTTGACCGTTTTCAAGAGATGGAGCCAAAATTCAGTTTTCCAACCAATTTCTGAGTTTTTCATAATTTTCACATTATTAATATTAAAAATTAATTTAAACATTATGAATATTAATATTATTAGTTAAAAAGTTATTAACAATAATTTTTAACAATAAAATATAATTAATTATTAAAGTTTTAAAATATAAAGAATTTTGTATACTTAAATTGTTAATTAATGATTAAAAATTAATTTGAATAATTAAAAATAATTAAAATTTATTTAAAATTGTTTAATTTGTTTGTTAATTTAATTTTTATTATAAAAGTATAGAATATTCTTTATATTTAATGAAATTATTCTAAAACGTTTGAAAAGTAATTTAAAATAATTGAATTAAAAATTAATAATAATCAAAAATGAATAATAATAATTCAAATGTTCAAATAATATTTATAAACAATTATACACAATGATTTGTCTGTGAAATAATTAATTTATAATAAAAACTTGAAATATTTTAAATAATTAAATCCAATTAAAGAAATCAAAATTAATTAAAGTTAATTAACAATAAAATTTAAACATTTAAACAATTATTATTCATTATTTATAATTAAATCACTCATTCTCATACTTTACATAAAAAATAGTTAGGTCTTGTTGTTTGCAAGAGTGCATCGGTGCTCGGGATATTTAGATAGTTACGCTAGATTATTCAACTATGCTGACTTTATTTACAGGAGATATCAGAATGATATCTTCAAAATACAATTCTTCTCTATTTTAATTTTCGGAACTGTTGATTTTGAGCTTAAGGTTTTGAGAATTTTAGACGTTTTAGAAATAATTGTTTTCTTGAAGAGAACGTTCTGATATCTTTTATTTAATTTAAGATTATTTACACTTGTAGTTTGTTTAGAAATAAACGTTCAAAACAGCGACGAAGTGTGAGAAACACTTAAAATTCTAATTTTACCTAAACTAATCTTATTTGAACATTTATATGCTCAAAATATACACGGGACGTTACATTACAGATGATAAAACAACAAAAACTGATGTTTGTTTAATTTTGGCTATTCCACTTGAATCGAAAAGTGTTTAAACGAAAAAACTTTTTAGTTTTCATTGTATTCTCAGAAAACAATTATGTTTTTTTAAATTGAGATACATTAAAATTTTAAAAAAATTAAAAGTTGAATATTTTCGAGATTTTTGTGGATAGGTTTGTCCAAGGAACCAAATTTCAAGTTGGTTTATTAAAATTTATTTAAGTTATTGTTGGCAATAGGTATTTTGACAGGCACAGACATACTGAAAGAAAGACATAAATGTTTCTGTATTAATACTTACTTCTTTTCGCAATGGTAAATTATATCAACAAATTTTCGCTTTCGATCCGTTTTTGACACCTGGACAGCTTCATCTTTCGCCTTTGACTTCTCCACAAGGTCTCTGTCTTCTTTCAGGCAGTTTTCATTGTGAAGGGTTTTTATTGTCACTTCACCATCTTCTTCATCAACTGCTCCGGAACAGGGCATTTTATAATTAACACAGCGATAACTTTGAACGCCATTCTTGACATCATCAACTTTATAGTAACATCTCCGTTTGTGGAAAAATCTGAAGGAGTTGTTAAATTTCCCTGGTAAGGCAAACATCTGAAAATATTTAAATATTGTAAATATATTAAATTTTTCACTAAAGAACATTTCATTCAATAATTTTCAATAGAATTTGTTCAGGGTTGCTATGAAAATTTGATTATAAAATGTCATAACATTTCCAACTTTTTAAGGCCTAGTTTTAGAAATTTTCAAATTTATTTTACACAAAAATTTTTCATAAAAATATTTACGGATCAAACCTCTGAAAATCACCTGGAAGTGGTTACTGACATATTTAAAAAAAAATTATGTTGGAATGTTATGTGAAACTATATAAATTTCTAATTTTAGTGATCATAATTTATTAGATAATAACTAAAATTCAATATTTCTTTGGTGAAAAAATTTCAAGAGTTTTAGAAGCTTGTAATTATGTCCTGGTTGATTCAAAATATTTGAGATTTTGCAAATATTTCATCAATTCTTTTCAATTGATAAACATTTTTTGTGGTTAGTTTTATCAGTTTTCAATTTTTTCCGAAAAGTATTCATTACTCAACAGGAAGTATTTACATAATTTCATTAAGTTAATTTTATTTCAAATAACTACTAAAATATAATAGATTATTCAATTGTACCTCTTTTCTTGAAGAATCTTAAAACTTTCTGTTTAATCAATTTTTCTTGACGTTGCAAACATTTGCGGTCACATTCGATTGTTTTAAAATTTTCAGTATGCGCCAAGTTTCCTGTTTTAGTGAAGAAAAAAAAAGAAAGAGAGAAAAAAGCGTTTCTGTATATTGGTGGCAAATTTAAAAAATTAGTAATTTTTTTACAAAAAAGCATTTCGTGGAAAATTGCGAATCACAAAAAAAAGTTAAAAATCTGTTCAAATTAAAAACGAAAACGATCAAAGAAATTATTGTCCAAAAATTTGTTTAACTTGTGCTTAGTGCAAAAATTCAATTTCCAAATAAAATTTCAGGTAAAAAAAATTGTTTTTAATTTTAAAAATTAAAATTTTTGAAAAACATATATTGAGATATACTTTGTTGATATTGTGTTTCTTTCGTCTTCGAATTTTTTTTTAATTTCAAAAATCCAAGAAATAAATATCAAAAACTTTTTTAAATCTATAAATAAAATTTCTGAATAGAATTTTGTTTTAGATATTTTAAGGGCCCGATATTCCTGGCAAACATTTCAAAAAATATTTTTTAGATATCTAAAGTTATTAGAGAACAAATATTTAAAAAAAATTCACCTAAAATCGGACAATTAAAGCACTATGTAACTTTATTGTAAAGTTTATTGTAATTGCAACTTTAACTTTAAGGTAGGATACATTTGGAAATTATACTAAGCTACTCACATAACAATTAAGTCATAAAAATGAAAATAATTGTTGAACAAGAGAAAAACCAAAATACATTATTACATATTGATTAAAATCAATAATTGGCATTCATAAACCAAATCAACTTTCCATTACAATTTTTACGTTTCGTCTCTCAAAGAATTTTTTCCATGATATAATATAAAAATAATCATATTAAAAAAGATTCCAGGGAAAATACTAGTTCTTGATTAACACAATCACAAAAATTTACAGATTGTAATTATAGTTAAAGAAAAAACTATCACTTATGTTACAATAAACCAAATAATTGATTACGACGTTTTTTCCTCTCATTTTGAAATGGATATTTGTAATATACAAACTCGTGCTATAACACATCGTGGACCAAATTATTCTGACTAATATTAAATTACCTGCATTCAATTATATCAATATTTGTATTACTTAAATATCTATATCTATCTAATTATCTCTATTTAAATATCTATAACGCCTGTCTCTCCTTCGAATCAGCAATGCTTGTGTGCAGGTATATTTTTAAACCGTTCGCGTGATAAGTAAAATTCGTAAGGCATTTTTTGTCGGTAAATTATGAGTTAACGGATTCTTGTTAAGCCAATGGCTTTAACCTCCTCCCTCCTCATGCAAAGCTACATGGTTTATGGATGACCCCTCAAAATAGAGATGACACGCCTTATTTTGCAACACATTGTCTCAAAAATTGTTCAATTGATCTGAAAAACATTATAAATTATATATTTCATACAATCATCATATGTGGACGTTCAAATCAGAATGGAATACTTTGTCCGTTTTATTTTAGGGGATAATCGCTAATTTCTAAAAGTGTCTCAAATTTTTAATTTTTTTTATTGGTGGAAAACAATTTACTTAGCTCTCCCCATTGATTTGTGCGTTTGTTATAATTTTTATACAACACGAGCAAGTAATCCCTGGTTTCTCGGTTAACCGAGCAACCGGGAATTACTTACTCGTGTTGTATAAAGTATCGTGTGTACCGAGGACGCAAAGTGTGTGTTTCTCGTCCGAGCTTGACTACTCGACTTCGCCTCGTACTGCAAATCAAATGAAGATAAGAAACACGCGCTTTGCGTCCTTGGTGCACAATATACTATTTCGTAATTATAAACACATAATAATAAAATTTTTAACTTTTTATTAAAATGGGAGCTAACGTTAGACTCGAACTTTAAAATAATTTTTCTCAAAACTAGTGTTTTGACACTTCCAACTTTGAAGTCTTGTAACTTTGCGAATTTTTCATCTAGAAGACTCTAAAATCACTCTAAATTTTATAAATTTTATAAATTTAACAAAGAAATTAACCATATAGATAAGTCCAATAGTACCAAAGTGGTCTTTTTTCATTCGAACGTCCACATATTTTATTAAGGGGGATAACTGATGAAAAAAAAAGACTTTTCGAAATTTTTCTCCTATCAAAAGTTATGTTACAATATATGTACATATTTACGTGAAATTTATCAATTATATATGTATTTTTTTAAAACAATAGAAATTGTTAGATACGATCTAGTCTACATAGTTAAAAAATTCTATTCTTTACAAAGAAAACAAGCCAAAGTTGATTTAAAAATATTTATTTTGTTTAAAGATATAGAGGTTTTTGCACTAAAACCGAAAAAATCATACTTCAATTTAACTGCATTTTTCTCAAATCGTTATTTTTAAAATCGGTCGCAGGGACTGTGAATAGACGAATGGATATTTTTGCCTATTTTTTTCATGTTGTTCAGTAACATGTTTTTTAGTGGGTATACCTAACAAATCTTATAAAAAAAATTTTTAATATGTTTATAAACAATAAGATGTCGGGAAAAACAGTCATTTTTTAATTTTTTGGTTAAAAAGTAGTGCCATTTTGTCAAATTTTGATTTTTTTAGTTAATTTTAGGTATACCCACTGCCTGAGTATATTAACTATAAGACTTTTTTTGTTTTAAACTGGAAACGGCGCTATACCTGCAACCGCGGAGCACCTCAAATTTTGAGAAGTTGACTTTGACTCCCTCTACATTTAAACGCAAGACAAAAATAGTATATTAAGCAACACGGGACCAAAGGCAGCCATTAGTGAACCGTTTTTGCGAACGAGTGAAGGTCGAGGACGAGCGAGGCGTAACCGAGGTGAAGCCAAGCGAGTCCGAGACGGAAACGAGTGAAGCAAAAATCGGGGTTCACTATTAAGCTGCATTTGGACCCATGTCGCTTACGATACTTTTTATTCCGAAGGCACAAACAAAGGCGCTTTTAGATATATGTGGAAAGGGTTTAAAGCCACTTATTGATTAACTGGTCAATAATCCAATAGCAGGTCAAAAATGAACCTTTTTATGCCCTAGGGCAATAATAAGAGTCAATAATGGGTCGTTTTACGCCCTAGGGCATAAAAGAGATTTCATTTTTGACCTGTTCATCAATGAGTGGCTTTACGCCCTGTCCATAGGTATCTAAAAGCGCCTTGTTTGTGCCTGAGGGATAAAAAAAATTTTTATGGCTTTTAATAATTTGAACTATAGTATGAATTACGCAAGAAGTATTTTTGAATTTTGTAATAAACTAAGCGAGAGAAAAAAATGTTCAATTTTGACACATTTTGCGCACTTCTCATGAGTAATCCCCTTAATTAATTGATGTAAAGATTGGATGATTTTTTATTATCTTTAAATTAATTATTCTTAATAGCGTTATTATTATCAATTCAATATTTAAAACTTGCCTACATCAGGATGTCCATATAAAAGATTTAATCAAATATATTTCTTTCTTGAGTGTAATGAGATTAAAAAATATTACAATAATATAATTTTTAATGTATGAAATTTTCTTACCCTCCGTTTCGGAGCATTTCTTCTGCCTTTCTTATTCTGTTATTCCTCTTTCTATCCTCCTTTTTCATGGAGCATCCAAGATCCTCACCGTTCAATAATTTCTCCATTCTCGACTCCTCGTCGGATATCACAATCTTGATTTTATCTGAAAAGTTGACACGGATTTTTCTTAAAAATAAAAATATTTTTTTAAGATGTAACAATTAAATGAAACAACACACATATTACATAGACCAATACTGATTTTGCCGCGGCAAGTCATCAGCAACGGTTTTTGAGAAAAACAAGGTTAAATCGTCAAAAAATAATGTTTTTTGACAAAGTTTGGGTACCTCTAGCGACGAAAATACAGAACGTAAAAACTTCTACTAGGGCCCAAATTAAACCTTAAACTTTCGTCTTCAATCCATGAATATCTCATTTCTGCACTATAAAGTCAAGGTTATTAACAGTAAATTTTTAAAAGGCAAAAATTTTTTTTTGTAAAATTTAAATACCTCTGACTTTGAAATGAAAAGTCGTAAAAACTTGTACTTGGACTGAAATTAAAGTTTAATATTTTGACTATAATTCTTAAAAATCCTATTTCTACACCTTAACATCAAAGTCATTAGCAGTTAACTTTTGACTGTCAAAAACAAAAAAGTTTGTCAACATTATTTTTTGTGATTCAAAAAGTGACTATCATTGACCTTGAGGTTATAGTCCAAGAATGGAATTTTCAGAGATTGTAAACGAAATATTAAGCTTTCATTTGAGCCCAAGTAAAAGTCTCTACGATCTTCTGTTTCATCGTTAGACCATAGAACGTCCAAGAGCCTTCCAGTAGGACAAGCGTGTCTTGTTGATAGGCCTTAGTTCAGCAGCTTATAAAATTAAAATTGATTAAGATAAATATAACGTGTAGCATATCTTTGGAAAGCCAAGAAAATAAGCTTTTCAGCGCAATCAAGAATAAGGCTCTAAAGTTAAATGTCAGGGCTGGGTAGCTTAAAAAAATGAACTTTTGCATCTGCTTATTTTATAAATCTAAGAAATATTTGAAATTAAAATTTTAAAAAATAAATAATTAGCTCTTATTCTTTGAACATTTCTTAAGAAAAAAAGATCAGTCCAGTCAAAAAATATTGATTTTTCAATCAATTTACGAAAAAATTTATTTTTAGCTTTGTAATGGCGAGTTTGCATGGCGAGTTTGAGGGCTTTGAAATATGGTTTAATATAGTTTTAAAAAAATTCAAATACATGAATTTTTTTTTCGTCTACTTTAATCCTAAAGATAACCAAAAAAGAAATTTGGACTTCCAGTTTTTTAAAACTCTTTTATCCACAGGATTTTCTGGAAGCGCCTTCCTGCAGTACAAGCGCTTGAAAGTTCTATGGTTAGAGGTCCTCTAATTTTACCAAAAACTAGATTTTTTGATTTTTTAATTTCATTTTTCTTAAAAACTAGAGCTGATGGTAAAGTTTGTTTTATGGATTCGTAATCAGCATAAAAAAAATATCAGAAACAGCTTTGACATTACTTTTGAAACTTTAACTTTAATTTGAGTTCCAGAAACTTAAAAAATCATTGAGGGCTCTTGAGATAAAACTGTAAGTGTCTGACCATGTTTTATGCAAACTGTACGTAATGAACCCAAAAATTACCGATTTTCATTATTTTTAAACAAAATAAATTGAGACACTTTCTCAGATATCTAAATAACCCTTTCAAATATTTAATGTTTTTTGGACTCAAATTGAAGGTGAGGTTTTAACAATAAACTTCGTATACATTATTTTTTTTCAATAACTATTATACCTTAGGCCAAAGATCTTGAAAAGTTTATACAATGCGAAGACTAACAGAAATTTGATTCGTAATCATCAAATGCTAAAATGTGACCAAATGATGAAAAAACATTTATTGGTGTATTATTTTATTTGGAATTCCATAAGATTTCCAAAGAATTTTGTTTGAAGTCTCCATCTTAATTATTGACTGAGTTAACTTAGTTTGAAGACATGTATATTTTTTATAGCGCTCGAATTTCTCGAACTGACAATTTCTGACGATATTGCATTATGAGGCAAATATAAATTCTACAGCTTCAATCAATTTTACCATGGTTTTCTATAATTTTCCCAAAATCTCCAAGTAAAAATATTTATTTATATGTTGTATAATAATAATTCTTGAGTAGTACAATTTTTTAAATGTTAAGAAATTTTATTCAAAATATAAATCATCCTTGTTCAAAGAAATCTCATTGAAATTATTGGATAATTGGTATACTTACGTATTTTTGTCTACTGAAAATGATAAAATGCTTAAAATTAAAAAAAAAATTAATTGTTAAATTATTTATCATTACAAACAAAGGCCTGTTGATAAATACCTAGTCCTGGAAAATTTTATATTACCTAAAGTTGTTGACCAAAAGAATTGAAATTGAAAAAAAAACATCTTTACAAATGTCTCACTAGAAGTTCTTTGATCTCAAAAACTCCCCGTATATTTTTTCTCCTCGAAGTTTGGACTGAGTATTTATTGATAGGTCATTTTTATATTATTAAATAATTTAACAATAAATTTTTTCAAGTTTTAATTACTTTATCGTTTTCAACATACCGAAATACGAAAATATGTCAATTTTCAAATAATTTTATAAAGATTTATTTAGGCAACGACGATTTATATTTTGAAAATAAATGAAATTCAATAATAAATTTTTTTCTAGTTTTGTCTATTACTATTAAAAGTAATAATGGTACAAAATAATTTGGATTCTCATTTATTACACTTTCTGATAGTCTTGTTTGGCTTTACAGTGACTAGACTCCAGGTGCGAATTTCGGTAGACCGTCAGAGTTGGTTGGTCGGACCACGGTCGACTCAACTCTGGCTGCCAGAGGGTCGGCAGCCATAGTTAGGCCGACCATGGTAAATATTTGCACCCAAAATCGGGCCGACCGTGACTACCGACGTCGGCAGTTACAGTTGGCCAGACCATGGGCAACTGAAATATTAAGAACCTACTTTTTAATGGTCGGCCTAAGTCGGACTGACGGTCGGCTAAATTTTATTCAAGATGCAGCTTATAAGACTATTTTTGCGTTTGACACACATGCAATTACGTATACTAGTGGTTAGCGTGTTAGGCTTCAGTGTGTAAAGTGCGAGTTCGATCTCTGTGAGAGTCAAATATTTTCATATGTTTATAAGATTACGTTTAGTGTTTAAGCACATGATGTGAATGGAAAATGAATTTAAGATTGTAAATGTTATCTGTATAAATAATTTTTATAATTTAATGCTGGTGGTCGGTAAAATTTTGGCAGCCAAGGTTGGCCCAACCTTGGTTGTCATAGACGGACCGACTTTCGCTGTCGACCGTCGGCAAAAATGATCGGCTTATCTATGGCAGCCTTGGTCGGCCCGACTGTAGTACCTATAGTTGGCCTAACTTAGTCGACCATATGTCGGCCGACGTTATTAATTTGCTAGTTGATCCGACCATTGGTTACCAGAGGAGGGCCAACCAGGAGCCAACCGCCAATTCGCACCCGGGTCAGAACGTTAATCGACTTAGCCGATCCGGTTCCTCATGTGTGTTTCCATAAAAGTTCTGTCTACGTCAATGATACCCTAAAAATAAATATTATTATGTAAAATTACCTAAGAATTCCCAAACATTCGGATGGATTCCAATTCGTGACACAGCTCGACTGTTGAACGACTCGCTGATGTTGTTTGTTCGTTGTTCCAAATTGTTAACTGACAAAATGTCAGCAATCTTCACCCAGTTTCTGCGGATATATTTCATGAATTTCTCAAGTTTGTGCCAATATTTCTTGTCATAGTCTTTGATTTTGCTCTCCAGGATTTTGACTGCCTTTTCAATTAAGTGAGCTGGCAATAAGGCTAAGGTAAGGACCAATTCCAGAAAATCTTGCGGACCATCACGAAGAAGACCTGTTCGCTTCCAACGTTTACGAGCATTCTATACAATAAAATTTTTATTAAAAAAAATAATTTCACTACTCACAATCCATGTAACATGGAAGCTTGCAACAATTCTTCTATACAAGCTTGTCTAAATTATTAAAATATCTCACCTATGGTAAGCTCCAGTGAAATGTTGTAATAAGATTTTGATGAAAGTTGTCTATAATTTTACCATGAGAAACTGCTACAATATATCCAGAAAAATGGGTGTAAATTTACTATGAATGATTTCGAGAAACTTATCTTTAAATTAAAATTGATCTTATACATTGACAAATATATAAAGGATTCTTTTTTTACTGACATGTGGTTGTTTAGGTTGTTAAGTATGGTCTTTCGTTAATGTTAGTCAACCCCAGGTTCAATTTCCAGTCCCCTCTTTGTTTCCAAATAGTTTATAGTAATTAATAAAATTGATCAATAAAAATAAATATTAAAAAGATTTCTAAATACAAAAAATTAATAAAAGTAATTCAATTTAAGAAACATAATTGTAGAATTACTGTACACTTATAGCAATTGTTGCAAGTCTCCTGCAATATTTTCTAGTAAAATTGTAGCAATTTTTCACAACAAACTTGCCAAAATAATTCATATTGAGATTTTTTTCTTATAATTTTGTAGTAATCTTTTATAGCAATAACAGTTCATAGAAAGTTTGCTATAGATAAGACATTTTGTTATATAAAAAGTGAAAATGCAAAATGCTTTGTTAGGATATGTATTTAAATATTTTGACGATAATTCTTGGCATTTTTTGCATTAAGAAGAGTTGTGTGATAAAATGGAACATGTCTATTTGACATCATATAATGGGAGCATAAGTGGCAGCGGTTGCGTGGGCCGTGTTTATCATCATGAAACGTCTGCACGGTTATTTTTTTTTATAAAAAAAAATTTCTTCATTAAGAGAGAGTTTTTTAAAATGCTTTTACATTGAAAGACATTTGGGCAATATAATACAATTTTTTTCTGTAGAACATTGAGAAGACTAATTTTTATTAACATTTTATAAACAAATTATATAAAAAAATTAGTAAAAACTAAAAATTAAAAAAAATTATTTTTGAAGACTGCATTTTAAAACTCTTTTTATTTTTAAATGGGTCAACTACAAAATTTGTAGTTATTTAATAGAGAAATTTTTTGTTCTTTATAGCTGCAAATAAATTAAATTGTTAATATCTGTAAGATAAACATTTTTTGGTTTAATAATTTCAGAGGTTCTATTTCAATATAGAAGAAGGCAAAAAAATGTTTGATACAAAAAAAGGTTTTGAATTTTGGGTAATCCGTTTCAGAAATTCCGACCCCACTTTGTCTTGTAACATTCATACGAAAAAAATAATCTTTTGTAATTCTTATTTTATTAGATGTATAAAATAAGGTACTCAAGTGAAAATAGGGGAGAGTGGGGCAAAACCGGGTAGGCGGGTCAAACCGGGTACCCCCCGTTTTCCATGATAGGTATTTTTATTTTTATCGCCCTTCACATATATCTTTTATATTACAATCAACACCATTTTAATGATAAAATCACTATATAAAAATTTATTTGTTTCATTTTATGCGACTTTTAAATTTTGGTTCAAAATAAAATCCGATTTTTATCGAAAATAAATCACTTATAAAACTTGTTGTATCGATGTCTTCGTTTTGGCAAGTATAACATCTTTTTCAGCATTTATTTACGAGTAATTTCCCATAGGATAGATTGTTAAATTATTAACTATAACCTGGAAATTTTACATTTTCTTAAAAAATGCAGTGCGGGGCAAAACCGGGTACCTGCCATATTAGATCCGCCATTTTGAATTTTAAAAATCTGACATCATAATTGAATTCAGCGAGCCCAAAAACCCCCGAGTAACGAGTTTCAAACGAATCCGATTAATTTTTCCATATTTCGTTTTAAAAGATTTAATTACTGTTATTAATTAATAATCTAATATATTTGGATTAAATTTAATGAATATTAATTGTTTTGTATAATATAAGAGCCATATAATACTAATTGAATAGAAAGTTAAAGAATATTCCATGATTTATATATTTTTTTGATAGAACCCGATTTTGCCCCACCATCGGGGCAAAACCGGGTACATTGCATTTTTTCGTAAATCCTGGTTTAAGTTTTTTCAAAATTTTTTTTTTCTGCTATTATCCTTATTTTCTCATACTCTAATGTTCAAAGAAGAATTTTCAGCCTGACTTGACCTAATTTATTCGATAGATTCTTTTTAAACTGCAAATTCCAAAAAGGTACCCGGTTTTGCCCCACTCTCCCCTATTACTGAGAATATTTTTACATGGGTACCTATTTTTTTAGCATTATCTTTAAATCAAGATAATATCTAATCACTTTACAATAATGAGATAATTTAAATATTTTAATATGAAATCTTACTTTTTTAAAATGAAACCAACATCCGTGATACTGAGCATTTTTGAACCATGTCTTGGTCGATTTGATTGTCGCCTTCTCAAAATCTCCCCAGATGCCCTTAATGTTGGCTTTAAGATGAGGACAGCATTCGGTTAATTCCTCAAAAATTGCGTCGTATGTTTTTGCGGTTCGCTTGTTGCTGAGAATAAAAACCGTTCCAACACCCTAAGTTATATATAAAATTTATTACTTGTAATATCATATATGCAAATATCGCATATGATGAACTATTCCTGTAAAAAAATTAATTATTAGTAAAAAATAAGTATTTTTTACTTTTCCACTTATCCTCATCTGCATTACGTAACATTGGCAGGCATCAAGATGTTTCGGAGTTATCTATTAACGAATTTTATTAATTAAACAATTAATGGGTCTTTTATTTTAGAATATAAATTTCGCATTATTTTTTCTATAGGGTAGTACAAAAGTCAGATAAAAATTGTTCAGGTTTCAGACAAGACCGTATAAGTTGTGGATACTTTCGGATAAATATCGTTTCATTCTTTTTCTTTTTTATTTACTGAAGAAATTTAGACTTGTATTTATGCATTTCTGTATCTTGTATTTATCCGACTATTTAAATAAGATATTGATATACATGTTAGAGGGTCAAAAATGACATAAAAATTGACCTAAATTTTGACGGTAGATTAAATGAAAGGGAGCTTTCCTGTCAAGGCAAAACTGCCCTGAAATTTGACCTACATTTTGACGGAAGATTAGACAAAAAAAAATTCTGACTCTGTGGCGACGGCGGCAAAATCTTTTTATGATATAAGAAGATAATAAAAAAAACGAAATAAAAATTATACTATAATTTATACTCTACGGTCTAAATAAAAAAATATTTTCCTTTTTTGTGAAAAAGATGTTTACATCGAACGTCCCGTCCATATAAATTTCAGTGGCCTTGTCCAATTGATCCAATAGCTTTTTACTCGAAAAAATGATGGCCACACTGTCATCATCGCCTAGAGCTTGGCCAACATATATGTCCTCGACCCCTTCATACTGCAGTAGCACATTGCCAAGATCTTCAATTGTTTTCGGAGTTGGTCCTCTCTGCTTCCTCCTGATCCTCTTTATCGCTTGTTGCATGTTGGATAAAGTGAGATCCACTTGCTTGTTTTTTTTTCTAAACCTATATGAAATTGAAATTAATTAACGAAACCATGCATCAAGATACCCAAGCTAGTATTTTTGTTGATAAACTTTATTGAGAATATAGGAACAATAACACAGGCACACAAAATAAAAAAAGTGGTTTGGCCGAGACACTACAAAATACAAAAGCCTATTCCCATGTAATTTTTTCCCGATGAATCCGAATCCAAAGTCAGAATTGTCAGATCGGTTTTTATTTTTGAGATAAACTCAAAAGCTACTCAAAAAGACGAAATAGAATCAAAAAGTGAAAAAATTTTTGTTTGACACTGCGCTAGTGTATTCCATGTATTTTTTGTCGTTGAATCCGAATTCGAAGTCAAAATTGCCAGATTGGCTCAAAGTTTGAAGATAATTCCAAAAAACAGATTTTGAGTTTTTTGTGTCTTAAGGTTTTTGCAATTACCTAAAAACTTTGCGCGAATCTAACAATTCTGACTTTGAATTCGGATTTGACAGCAAAAAATACATGGAATTACACAAAATTTTTTTCACTTTTTGATTCTATTTCATCTTTTTTAGCATTTATTGAGTTTATCTCAAATATAGGAACAAATTTGACAATTCTGACTTCGCATTCGGATTCTGCAGAAAAAAATACATGGGAATAGACTTTTGTAGTGTCTCGACCAAACCACTTTTTTATTTTGTGTGCCTGTGTAATTATTAGTAAGTTACAAAAAGCACCCAACACACGAAGCAAGTACTTTGGATCAAATTAAAATTGATTGAATTGAACACAACTTGAAATCACAACACGCAAAACGCAAAATCTAGATGTACACATGAAGAGGTACCAGTTTCGCACTTTAAAAAATTTTAAGATGCTGGAACATTATTGAAAATTAGGCTGAAAACTACAAAAATTAACTATTTTTTTAAATTTATCCAGGTTTGGAGCCCGCAATTCTGTACTGATTTGTCTCAAAGTCACAAAAAATGTTAATTAGATAAAAATCTCGATATATAAGAAAAGATATTTCAATGGACTAAAACATTTTGAAATTTGAACTTTTTTATAGTAAAAAATTGATTTTCTTATTTTGCTAACATCTGCAAATCATAATTCTTTACTGATTTCTTTGAACCTCATATGTAATATTAATTGGGCCGAAATCTCGATATATAATTGAGGATATTTTAATCAAAGAAAAAGTTTTGAAATCTCAACAGCAACATCTTCGATGCAAAAAGTCACGCCAAGTACAAATTGTCTCAATTTTCAAAACAATTTATGAAATAAGTGTTAGCTAAGTAAAATATATCTACATCTGCATCTGAATTATTTAAATATTACTCAAAATTTTTTCATTACTTCCTGTGATACAAATTTTTATTAATTAGAAAAATCGATTTCAATTATTGATTTTGATAATTGTTTAACTGTATTTAAGTGGTTTTTTAACTTACACACATATTTTAAAAATATTATTGAAGAAACTAATTAAAATCTAAGCTGGTCATACATATTATTTGGTTAACATTCATTTCACAAATTGTTCTAAAAGTTGAGACAATTTTTCATTGGCGTAAGTTTTTGCATCCAAGATATTTTTCATGAGATGATAATTTACTTGCGAATAACTTTATGAAATATTTTTGTTGGGTTCTTGTTGGTTTTCTTTCCCATATTAATCATTTCAGCGCGTGCAGCTGTATTATTTTCATCATTTCTTCTTCTTTTTGTACATATTCGATAGTTATGATCTCGCTTTAAGCGATATTCATCGCCTTCTTTCACAACAATTGCAGGGCAACCTCTCTTCCTTTTTGAGCATCTAATAATAATTTTATTTCTAAAAATTTCATCAAAACATAATGAAACAAGTAATCTTTGAAAAGTAAATTTTCTTCTTTATATTCCCTATGACCTACGCGTGAAAATATAAATAAAATTAATTTTAAAAGCTCAATTGGTTAAATCTCCGTCCTTTGCAGTGGGTTTTTACCTTTTTTTTTATAAAAATTTGTCACCTAAAGGGTGACATTTTACTTATTATGAAAAATTTTAACGCGATTTTTTCGAAAATTTTATTTTGGTAGATAGCACCCTTTTTAGACTCGGTCACATATATAAATAAAAACTCATAAATAAAATTAAATTTCAAAAAAATAAATTCCTCTGAATCTTTTTTATTTAAAATTAGTTTTACGTAAAATACCTGAAAATTTTGCCGCACTTATCTGGATTGAAACGAAAACCGATGTATGTTATCGATGACATTTCTCACACGTGACACAGGATAAGAAACCAATAAAAAACATTTAAACATTTACAAACGAACTTATTAATAATATTATAGACATAGAAAATAAAATGCGAATGGAGAAAAATTCTTTTATCGTGTCAAAAAATCAAACAATCTGAATAGAGAAACATTTTCAACTACAAAAATGAGTTTCATTTATTTTTTATATTGAGGTTGAGTTCTTATTAGTAAACACTTTGTTTAAAACAATAAATGATGAACGTGATTAGGTGTTACCTAACGAAATTTTTGCGCTAAGCAAGAATCCGATGTCCAAAATGCTCTATTACGTTAGGTTTTTGATAAAAATAGGGTTTAAACCCCTAAAAAATCATTTTGGCACTTTTTGAAAAATCACGGAGCAAAATCTTGACGCGATACAAACTTTGCTATTTTCAGAAATTAAAACGTGAATCGTTCTCTTTTAAATGAGCCTTCAGCCGACTCATGTGCTTCAACCCTTGAAACACGGGGTGAATTTTTATCTAGAGGTCAGATAATTTAAAAATATTAATTTTAGAATTGTGTTGGACAATTATACCTAAAAAATAAAAACTTTAACACTCTAATACAACTTGACGATGCGAATGGCAAAGCACGGTTAACGTACGACATCCGTGAAGGAAAACACAGTAAAAACCTGGACTCATTTTTGTAGAACTTCAAAATGAGTATGATATGATATTCATTTTGAGTTCGGTTTTTTTCTGTGAAATGAAGACATATTTACGTAAAAAATGCGCGTACAATTTAGCAATGCAACGATTTAGTTTCACATGTCGAAAATGTAAACTAACCAAACAAATTAATTTTACACTCACCGTTACAATCACACACACAGTGTGCAAAGAAAAAAACCATTTCTCAGTGGGGTAAATTGACAATATTTTTTGTAATTTTGCAGCCCCATTTAAAATTGCTCTTCACACTATCGTAAATTTACAGAACTTTCTATTTTTAACCTCAAAGTCATTAACTTTAACATTTTGAATACTGTAAAATTGCACTATTTTGAAACAAAAATTTTTATAGAATCTTGTAATTATACTGTCCCAAACAGAAAAATTAACCTGATTTTTTACAATTATAATAAATTATCAAATTTTTTCACTTAAATAATAAACATTTCAGTTGCACTCTGTTAACTATACAAGACAACAACAATGAACTATGTATATGCTTGAAACGACTAGAAACCATAAGGGTGAAATAACATGGATGCGTAAAAAGTAAAACTTCATCGGGAAATGCATGAGTGTAAGTTCTTCTTCTTCTTCTTTAGTGGCATGTTGAAAATTTCAAATGAGTGTAAGTGAAATAGACAGACAGGCTATCCTTTTCATACTCATGTATTTCCGGATGAAGTCTTACTTTTTACGCATCCATGTGATTTCACCCTAAGTTTGTATAATGGTCGTTTTACATGTACATATGATATTAAAGCCAAAGCAGAATAGAAATTTAACTGGAATCTTAATCGTAGCCTTAACGATCAGAATGAGTAAGTGAAGGATAGTTATCTATTACTATCCTTCATCTACTCATTCTTAGCGTTAAGGTTACGATTAAGGGTGAAATCACATGAATGCGCAATGCGTTGCTTCACAATGAGAAAGAGAAGGATATAAGTATATGTTTATCCTTTTCTTTCTCATTATGAAGCAACGCATTACTCATCAATGTGATTTCACCCTAAGATTCCGGTTAAATTTCTATTCTGCTTTGGCCAATGATATAGGCCTAAGCAAAACTAATTCTTGAACGGGAACGCAAACGGAATGGAATGAGTAAGAGAATGATAGGCATAATCTTTGTCCGTCTCTTACTCATTCCATTCCGTTTGCGTTCCCGTTCAAGAATTAGTTCTGCGTTGGCCTTCGGGTGAAATCACATGGACGCGTGATGCATTGCTTCATAATGAGAAGGAAAAGGAAAAAAGTATATCTTTATCCTTTTCTTTCTCATTATGAAGCAACGCATTACACATCCATGTGATTTCACCCTGATGCCTTCACGCTCCCTAAGGGTGAAATCACATGGATGCGTAATGCGTTGCTTCATAATGAGAAAGAAAAGGATAGAAATATATCTTTATCCTTTACTTCCACATTATGAAGCAACGCATTACTCATCCATGTGATTTGACCCTAAGGGTGCAGTAGAATACTAGAATAGTGCAACAAATTTGACCAATCAGATTATTCGGTTTTTCAACACCTTCTCTGATTTATCAAATCTATTCCACTATTGTACTATTAGGTATTATTTCTTGTGACGTCACAGGCTAATGGAAAGGTGCCAAAGTCCCCACGCGACATTTCACCCACTTTCCTTAGGCAGGGAACCCTGCAATGGGGATTTCCCTACCTAGAGAAAGTGGATAAAATGTCGCGTGGGAATTTTAGCACCTTACCAGTGAAGTCGATCGCTGGAGCGACAACAAGCCACATTACAAAGAGAACGATTTCAAGTTAACCTCAAAATCTTCTTCTTCTTATTTTTTATATGGCCTCTTGTATGAACAGATAGCCAGTACTTGTTAATGCCGTGACCTCAAAATCTTATATTTGATAGCTGCTCGACCAATGATATTGTTTGTTGTCCCTCTTTCGATCGACGTTATTAGCCTCTGACGTCACAAGGTATAATACCAAATTCTACCTAAATCCTAAAGGACTAAGCAGAACTAATTCTTGAACGGGAACGCAAACGGAATGGAATGAATAAGAGAAGGATAGACATAATCTTTGTCCTTCTCTTACTCATTCCATTCCGTTTGCGTTCTCGTTTAAGAATTAGTTCTGCTTAGGCCTTAAGGCCGGCGTCCCATGACAACGTTTTAACGTGCGTCGTAATGAGAAAGAAAGGGATAAAGGTATACTTCTGTCCTTTTCTTTCTCATTACGACGCACGTTAAAACGCTGTCATGGGAACGCAAACGGAATGGAATGAGTAAGAGAAGGAGATACATAATCTTCTTTTTGGTATGAAATTGATTCGGAGAGATTGATAAATTCTATACCTATATACATAATCTTTGTCTTTCTCTTACTCATTCTATTCCGTTTGCGTTCCCGTTCAAGAATCAGTTCTGTTTAGGCCTTTAGTGTATACTTGAAGGCGATTCCAGAATAGGTGCAAAAGGTAAGCGCAAGCGTAAGTGCAAGTACAAACTCCATGAGTGCAAAAGAGATAGATATAGTCTCTATTATCTATAATTATATGTATATACATAATTTTAAGGTTATATTTGTCTGCTACACGTGCTATATTAATTTATTTGTCCGTTTGGTATAAAGAAATAATAAAAAGTAAGAATGAAAGTTTTCATCAATTTTGTTTTAAATAAAATATTGCAGTGTTGTATATGTGACGCGATCTGAGGAAAGGGACCTTAGAAGCAAATCACTTTAAGGTTATGTTTGCAATTTTGGAATGAAAATACGCAAAGAGGATTAACTTTCGATTTAAATCATTAATGTTTAAGTTTTCTTTAGGGATGAAATATTTAAAAAAAACTGATTTCAATTGTCAATAGTTAGCAAGGAACTTTTAATCCAGGGAAATAAAACCAAACATAACCTTAAAGTAATTTGCTTCTAAGGTCCCTTTCTTCAGATCGCGTCACATATTTTTATCCACACGGCATTATTAGTAGTTTTCTATGGCAAAATTTCAATACAAATGAAAAATTAAACATATTTTCTGAACTGTGAGTTATTAAAATAATAACTTATAGCTTTAGATACTTATTAACCAAGTTTCAAAGGTCAAATTTTGATGATTTTGAACATCTTGATTATATTCAATATTGTTTTGCTGCTTTCGAATTCTGTCCTATTTCATTATAGCTTTCATACATATAGCATACATATAGCCATTACCAGGTTTTAAAAATAGCGTTCATAGTTGTATTTCAAAAATTATACTAAAAATGACATACTGCGCATGCGCAAATATACGGAGGAACACAGGCACCCTCTAGCATACCCCTAGGTGCCTGGGTGCCGTCGTTAAAAACACGGCTTTATACTAGCTTGTTCCTACGTTCCGCATGCTGGCGTGTAGGCGCTTCCGTACTAATGGGATTTGCACTTCTACTTGAACCTGGACTTCCCTTTTGTACCTATTCTGAAATCGCCTTGAAGGTGATTCCAAAATAGGTGCAAAAGGCAAATGCAATTGCAAATTCCATAAGGGCGCATGCAATTTCTCTTGCTTTGCAACTTTTGTCCTTATTCTCCTTCTTAGAAAGAGAAGGACAAACGTTGCAATGCAAAGCAAATTGTATGTATTCTAGAAGCGCACTAAGTGCAAAAGAGATAGAGAGTCTATCTATCTTTTTTGCACTCATTGGATTTCCACTTGTACTTGCACTTGGATTTGTCTCTTGCACCTATTCTAGAATCACCTTGAAGGCGATTCTACACTGTAAATAAAATTTTGTGACGATTTAGGCTGGAGTCCCATGACAGCGTTTTAACGTGCGGCGTAATCGAAGAGAAAAGGAAGGAGAAAAGGATCTTAAAAGGATGCTTTTTTTTCTTATTACGACGCACGTTAAAACGCTGTCGTGGGACTCCAGCCTTACACGCCCAATGTAGAATAGCTTATTCAATAATGCTGAATTACATGTCGAATGTAACACATGTCTGACAAATTAAATTACACGCTACGTGTAAAATCATAACGTTCAGTAGTGATAAATTAAAATGTTTGACGTTGTAAATTTACAAAGCATAATAAATTAACATTCTCGAATAAGTTATTTTACATTCGGCGTGTCAATCGACCCAAAAGTTTTTTTTACAGCGCAAGTGCAAATGTATATTCCATGAGTGCAAAAGAGATAAATAGACTCTCTATTTCTTTTGCACTCATGGAATTTGCACTTGTCTTTTGCACCTATTCTGGAGTCGCCTTGACAAGTATGCTCCAATTCAGAAAGGCGATTCCAGAATGAGTGCAAAAGGAAGGTGCAAGTGCAAGTACAGTGGAGTGCAACAATGCCTTCTCAATTAGAACGTGTCGCACTCATGGAAACATAAGAGTGCGACAAATTCCAACTGGGAAGGCAAAGTTGCAGTATACTGTACAACTGCAAATCCCATGCGTGCAAAAGAGATTGATAGACTCTCTATCTCTTTTGAACTCATGGGATTTGCACCTTCCTTTTGCACCTATTCTGGAATCGCCTTCACTTAGGGAGCAGTCACAACTCTGCATGCACAACCAATGCATGAGAGTGAAAAAGACAAAGGGCGCGGTAACAGCTCGTCATGCAAACAGGGTACATGCAGATTTCCATGAGAGTGAAAAAAACAAAGCTTGTTGGCTACCTTCCTCGCTCTTGTAATTTACCATGGAAACCTGCATGCACTGGCTCTACATGCATAGCTGTGAACGCTCCCTCATTTCAAAATAAAGGTGTTTTTTCAAGAGTGAAGAGTAGAGTGCAAACATATCTTCTCAGTTGCAATGTGTCGCACACATATGTTTCCACGGCAACGTATGAGTGCGACACGATGCGATGGGGATAGTATTATTGTACAATAGGATCCAATAATGCCTTCCTTCAGGGAAGGCACTAATCTAGAATGGTTTGCTCACTTTCTATATGACTTCGTAAATATGGACAAATTTCTCATATTTGATTGGTTGATGTTAAAAATCATATAGAATGTGGGAAAACCATTTCCGATTAGTGCGTTCCCTGAGGGAGGGCATTATTGGATTCTACTGTACACTACTGAACACATGCAAAAGAAAAGGACAAAAATGTATTAATTTCCATTTTAAAAATGTTGTTTACTTACCTTTGAATCAATATTTACAAATGGTACCTTAATTTTAAGATCTTCTCAGCATATAATATAAACACCATCAAGCATAAATATAAATGACACCTAGAGCAAACGAGCTAGGTGTCAGGATGATCACTTGGCTTCAAAAAGTGTTCAACAATACTAATTTTTATTCAAAATGAAAAAATTCCCGTACCCGAGGTCGAAATGAAATCTAGTGCAAACGAGCTAGGTGTCAGGATGATCACTTGGCTTTAAAAAGAGTTCTACAATACTCATTTTTATTTAAAATTGAAAAATTCCTGTATTCGAGGTCGAAATGACACCTAGTGCAAACGACCTAGGTGTCAGGATGACCACTTGGCTTCAAGAAGGGTTCAACAATACTAATTTTAATTTTAAATTGAAAAATTCCTGTAGCCGAGGTCGAAATGACACCTAGTGCAAATGAGCTAGGTGTCAGGATGATCACTTGGCTTTAAAAAGTGTTCAACAATACTAATTTTAATCTAAAATTGAAAAATTCCTGTAGCCGAGGTCGAAATGACACCTAGTGCAAATGACCTAGGTGTCAGGATGACCACTTGGCTTCAAGAAGGGTTAAACAATACTAATTTTAATTTTAAATTGAAAAATTCCTGTAGCCAAGGTCGAAATGACACCTAGTGCAAATGAGCTAGGTGTCAGGATGACCACTTGGCTTCAAGAAGGGTTCAACAATACTAATTTTAATTTTAAATTGAAAAATTCCTGTAGCCGAGGTCGAAATGACACCTAGTGCAAATGAGCTAGGTGTCAGGATGATCACTTGGCTTTAAAAAGAGTTCAACAATACTAATTTTTATTTAAAATTGAAAAATTACTGTAGCCGGGGTCGAAATGATACCTAGTGCAAACTAGCTAGGTGTCAGGATGACCACTTGGCTTCAAGAAGGGTTCAACAATACTAACTTTATTGTTATATTGAAAAATTCCTGTAGCCGAGGTCGAAATGACACCTAGAGCAAACGAGCTAGGTGTCAGGATGATCACTTGGCTTTAAAAAGTGTTCAACAATACTAATTTTTATTTAAAATTGAAAAATTCCTGTAGCCGGGGTCGAAATGATACCTAGTGCAAACGAGCTAGGTGTCAGGATGACCACTTGGCTTCAAGAAGGGTTCAACAATACTAACTTTATTGTTATATTGAAAAATTCCTGTAGCCGAGGTCGAAATGACACCTAGTGTAAACGACCTAGGTGTCAGGATGACCACTTGGCTTCAAAAAGGGTTCAACAATACTAATTGTAATCTAAAATTGAAAAATTCCTGTAGCCGAGGTCGAAATGACACCTAGAGCAAACGAGCTAGGTGTCAGGATGATCACTTGGCTTCAAAAAATGTTCAACAATAATAATTTTTATTTAAAATGAAAAAATTCCCGTACCCGAGGTCGAAATGAAATCTAGTGCAAACGAGCTAGGTGTCAGGATGATCACTTGGCTTAAAAAAGAGTTCAACAATACTAATTTTTATTTAAAATTGAAATATTCCTGTAGCCGAGGTCGAAATGACACCTAGTGCAAACGACCTAGGTGTCAGGATGACCACTTGGCTTCAAGAAGGGTTAAACAATACTAATTATAATTTTAAATAGAAAAATTCCTGTAGCCGAGGTCGAAATGACACCTAGTGCAAATGAGCTAGGTGTCAGGATGACCACTTGGCTTCAAGAAGGGTTCAACAATACTAATTTTAATTTTAAATTGAAAAATTCCTGTAGCCGATGTCGAAATGACACCTAGTGCAAATGAGCTAGGTGTCAGGATGATCACTTGGCTTTAAAAAGAGTTCAACAATACTAATTTTTATTTAAAATTGAAAAATTCCTGTAGCCGGGGTCGAAATGATACCTAGTGCAAACGAGCTAGGTGTCAGGATGACCACTTGGCTTCAAGAAGGGTTCAACAATACTAACTTTATTGTTATATTGAAAAATTCCTGTAGCCGAGGTCGAAATGACACCTAGTGCAAACGACCTAGGTGTCAGGATGACCACTTGGTTTCAAAAAGGGTTCAACAATACTAATTTTAATCTCAAATTGAAAAATTCCTGTAGCCGAGGTCGAAATGACACCTAGTGCAAACGACCTAGGTGTCAGGATGACCACTTGGCTTCAAGAAGGGTTCAACAATACTAATTTTAATTTTAAATTGAAAAATTCCTGTAGCCGGGGTCGAAATGATACCTAGTGCAAACGAGCTACCCAGGTGCGAATTTTTGGTCGGCCCAAAGTTGGGCCAACTATACCTATGGTTGGCCCTCCTTCGCATGCCAAAGGTTCGGCCAACTATGAAATGATAACGGTCCGCCAACCATTGGCGACATAGGTTGGCCCGACAACTGACGCCAACGTTGGTCCAACTTGAAATGCGTATGTTGTGCCAACCGTAATTTTCAAAGATTGGCCCAACAACTAATGCCAACGTTGGTCCAACTTAAAATACTTAAGATGTGCCAACCATCACTTTCAAAGGTTGTCCCGACAACTGATCCGAACGTTGGTCCAACTTTAGATGTGTAGGTTTTGCCAACCATACTTTTTAAAGTTTGGCCAACTTTGAAGTGAATAGGCGGGCCAACTTAATCTGCCAGTGGTTGGGCAAACTATACAAATGATAACGGTTAACCGTCCATTGGTGTCAAAGGTTGGCCCAACAACTGATCCCAAAGTTGGCCCAACTTAAAAAAAAAAGCTGAAAATTAATTACAAACGTGAATTAATTATTAATTACACAATTAACACATTATTATTGTGAAGAACATTACATAAACCTTAAACTATTATTATTAAACGCAATTGTCGACATACATTTTAGAAAATATTTGACGCTCGCTGGGATCGAACCCTGACCTAACGCACCGCAGACTAATACGCTAACCACTAGACTATACGCTCGCATGTGAAAATAAATGAAAAATGATTTCATAAGTTGCGACCCAGTAAAAATATTTTTACTTTCTTAATAATTCATTAAGAGTCTTAAACGGGTGATAGAAGCCACAAAATAATAAAATACTGGAATTAGAAACAACTTTTTATTATTTAAACAATGATATTTGGCACAAAATATTATATGACTCAAAAATAGTTTTTTTACCGTTTAACGTTTCGAAAAAACTAATATAAATATTTTATATTAAAAAAATAAATGTGTTATGAATATAGTGTAAGTAATCAACGTTCCTTTCGGCCTCCTTCACGATCAACAGCTCGTCCCAACCAAGTGCTTAATTCACTGCTTATTTGTGACTCTGAAATAGTGCCGTTGAAAAAATCCAAGAGTACATCTGCAAAATATTTTTAAAATTAAAAGTAAGTGATAAGCAATTAAAATTACTTAGTATAAGACAAAATCCGTTAAGCTAATGGATCAAAAATTAAAGGTTTTTTGGATGGGGCTAAAATTTAAAAAATATTTAGTACAAAGGGTATGTAATTTATCCACCAAATATTATTTTTATCAAAAAATTTAATAAAACATGTAAGTAAAATATTTTTCACCCTAATATTCATCAGGGATTACAGTACCTTTTTTCCTTAAAATAGAGAAAAAGGTGAATAATTTTCTAAAAATAAATAACTAAAAAGTGACAACAAATTTACCCAAAACACTTCAGTAAATCAAAATTATCAAAACCGTTAAATATCTATTTTGAAAAAAGTTCTAAGCTCAATTTTTGAAAAAAAAATTATTAAGAAAAATTTAAGTAAAAAAATTGTCAATATTGAAACTTAAAACATTTTTTTAAAACAAATGAAAAATCAATTTTAAAAAATTATTGTAAATTTTAAACAATTAATAATTCAATTATTCCATATTTCAGTCGATTAAAAATTACATTGTTTTACATTTTAACCAATTCATAATTCAATTTTAAATTTTAGTCAAGTATAAATTCAATTATTACACCTTCCAATTGATTTAAAATTCAATTATTTAATATTTTAAAATTTGGAATAATTAAATTTTTATTTGATTAGAATCCGTACTAATTTAATTAATAATTTTTTAAAATTTCAAATTTGGAGTAATTGAGTTTCTAACTTCTTATTTGAAATAAGGAAATAATTTAATTTATAATTGAGGAGCCGGATCGTAGAACCGATTCTTCGCTCGAACTCACGCAGAAGTATTGTCCGCGTGTCATTGCGACGACAAACATGGCTGCCTTTTTACATTCTCGTTGCGAACGAAAGTACGGTTTCGCTATTTTCCTCGTATTTTCTTTATTTATATTCGAATCAGTTTGAAATTGTGGGAAAAACTTCCTGATTAGTAAAGGAAAAACTTTCTCGCGAGAAGTTTTCATAATTTGAAAATTCATCGCATACTTTTTTGTGTTGAAAAGTGAAATTCCTCTATTTGTAAATGACGTCTTTTAAAATTTTTTAATAAATAAATAATGTGATTTTTCAAAATTTTTTATAGCTTGTAGGCTTCTGTTGTGTATATTGTGTATGCTTAAAAAATTTCACAAAATTTCGTCAATATTTGACCGAAAAAGGACGATATATTTATTAAAAAGTAATTTATTTTCGAAAAAAAAATTTTTCAGTTTTCATTTTTTAGTACTAATAAATTACATTTTAGAAAAAAGTTTCAAATAGATAAAATATGTATTTTTTTCTTCTGCATAACCTAATATTTTTTAAATATTTTATTTATGAGTTTTAAAATTTGATGGTATAGTGGAGGGGCGGACAATACTTCTGCGTGAGTTCGAGCGAAGAATCGGTTCTACGATCCGGCTCCTCAATTGATTAAAATTTGAAATAATTAAATTTTTAACTAATTAGAATGTAGAATATATGAATTTATAAATTATTTTTATTTAGAATTGAATTTTTATTTGATTGGAAAGTAGAATAATTGAATTTTTAATTAATTGGAGTTTGTAAGAATTGAATTTATAATTTATTAAAATTTGGAATTGATTTTTCAATTTATTAAAATTTAAATCATTAAGTTTTCAATTGATTAAATTTCGATTTAACTGAATTTAAAATTGATTATTATTAATAATAATGGATTTTTTCAATTAATATTTGGAGTAATTGAATTTTTAATCACTGATTGTATTTTTAATAGACTGAATCTCAGAATTGAAGAATATAAAAAAGATAAATTCTGAAAATAGGTGAAATAGGTGATAAAATCTAAAAAAAAAGTTAAAGTCTGTGATCCCTGATATATGTATGTATAATAAGCTGCTTCTATTAAAAAAACCCACTGTCGACTGTTGTGATCGATCCACTGTTGTGATCGTTCACTTGAAAAATTTTGTCCAATATAAAAATAAAAAATATTACCTCTCATTGTCTTGTAAGTAAATGTTTCATTGAATGCCAAATTATTTTTTCCTCTTCCAAGAGCGCTGTATGATTGTTGAATGGGTTTTGCAATCAATGTTTTTAAAATGTTTGGTATAGCTTCTTTCAGGTTTGCAGATCGTCGAGCGGAAACTGACATTATTGATTTCTGGAAACAAAAATACATTATTTTGAAGTTGACATTGTTTAAATTTCTGTGTAAGATATGATAATTTTAATATTTAAAAAACAACTTTAAATTTACCAGTGCTTCTATTTTTTCCGGACTTCCCGACACTTCTAAGTCAAAAGCAGTGAAGACTTCTGGATCGTCCATTGGTAAGGCAACTTCTAATACCTCAATTTTATCTTTTAAATCAAATAATAATGGCGTATTGACATTTTTCCCAAAAGTAGTTTCAATTTCACTCAATTTTTTGGTAACTTTTTTTATCAGTTTTCGTTCAAAGCTACGCGCAGTGAGGATTAAACAATCTTTTATAGTTTCAACTAGCTCGTCAATATCCATATCTATATGAGGATTCTTACTTCGAGAAGTTTTTTGATTTTCATTTAACGCTTTTGTCTGTTCGGATCCAATTTCTCCATTTATTTCTTCGTCAGCGTTAGTATTTTCTGTATGATCGTTCTCCTCAATATTTTCCCCTGAGCAATCGGGTTGTGGTTTATCAATGCTCATATTCACAACAGAATCTTGTTTTTCTACAATTATAAAGATAATATTATTTTACATTTACAGTTAAATTAGAAATTAAATTATGTATTAAAAACATAAAATTATACTTTTTCCATACGTATTGTTTTTTTCTATAAATTTTAATCCACATGTACTCCTACTGATTTAATTTGATTACATAATTTACAGCCATAAATTATTATATTAAATCTAGGACATATTCAAATTTCTTGAAAAAAATAAAAGCCTATCTAATTTTTCTTTTATAAATTATTGAAATAAAGTAATTATTCTTGTTGAAAAGGGTCAAAAAAAGAATACTTTTCTGAATAATAAATATGACGTTAAACTTGAAAATTCTGAAAATCGACACAATTAAAAACTGTAATAAATTTACCTGCATGCTGAGAAAGAGATGAACCATCACAATTTTGAGAAAATTCTTCCTCATTCAGCGACATTTTAAATGATCAGGTTTAATTTGAAATTAAAATTTATAGAATCCTCTACCCTCTGGTGTCCACTATATTTCTCTACTCTGAAGCATAAAAAGATTTTTATTTATTAATTATTAATATTTTGTATAATTAAGCAAGGAAAAATTATTTTAAAAAATTGTTTTATTTTTACTGATACATACTACCCAGTGGACCAAAAACCATCATTGTTCGAAAAACGTTCCTGAAACGTTTTTAGAACGTTTCATGTCGGCCAAATAAAGTACCAAAAACGTTACATGTTTTTAAAACGTTTTAGGAACGTTTTTCGAACAATGATGGTTTTTGGTCCACTGGGTAATATCTGTCCATTAAAATTAATTAAACCTAAAAATCCATATATAATCACTATACCTCTGTATAACAATATTTTGTGTCAAATAGTATATTAAAAATAAAAAAAATATATTAAAGCTCAATTTATGTGACAATAACATGAACAGTTTAATAATGAGAATCATAATAATAAATAAATAAATAACGAAATTTTTTGTGCACATACAATTGTATTCCTAACCTCAAAATGAACATTATACCCACTCTACCAATATTATAAATGCCAAAATAATGTTAAAACATGAAAAAGTAATTAATATATAGTGATTATTAAAAAGTAAACTTACTTTCTTCAACGCAGTTTTCAGAAGATTGTAGAGAAATTCAAACAAAACGATAAAAAACGAACAATGAAAAGGTGACACTTCGCAAAAGAGAATAGATCTTATGGTAACTGACGATAAAGTATCTTTTCTCATGGAGCGTCACATGTGTGTCAAGATGATCCACCAATAATTTGAGTAGAAAAACGCGCTAAATTTAAAAAAAATTCAAATGGCCAATCAGAATACGCGGTTTCCTTTAGATCGAAATTGAAACATTTTCAGGGCAAAAAGGAAGTTGCTGTTTACAAAGCACGTCCGGTCGTCATCCGCTACGCCATTTGGGGTTTTTGTGTGTGACTGCAGATGCAATTTGAGATAAAAAGTTATTTTACGATTCTTACCTTCCAGAGAAAAATCACAATTAATTTCTGTGTGTCTTGTAAGTATATACAATTAATTTCCATATATACAAATAAAATGAAACTAATACTAAAATAAAAACTTTATTTTACAAAATCTTTGCTCATCAAGACGTCAATTATGAACTGGAAACATTTAAATTAATTTTTCTGAATCCAAAGTCCTGAGAATAATTTTGAGAAAAAAATTGTATGTTGAAGTGTGTTAAATATCAAAAAATAACCTCAAACTAAAGTAGTACATTCTTGATTTCCAGATGTTTTTTTGCATTATCATTGTTTTTGAAAATGGCAAAAAACGTCAATGGGAAACAATTTACTCATGCAGTAGTAAATTTTACTCGTGAAGAAAAGAATCGACATCAAAATGTGGATCTAATTCCGATTATTTGGATTGATAAAAATCAAGCAACGTGTTCATACCCAAAAAAATCTCAGTATAAGAATTTACCAAAATGGGTTGAAGAAAGCAAACCCGTCCTAAAATCATGGATGCATTTACAACCAATTGAGATAATTAAAAGAACCAGTAAGTATAAAATTAGCTTTTAGGTTATTATTTACGCCTGAAAGAAATTATAAATAATTTTTTTTATTTTATAGCTTCATACGAAAAAGGGATTAAAAAATTGGAAAGATATGTAGAGACTCTTGATTGTGGGAATACAACCACCGCAGAAAGTGCAACTACCGATTCTGAGGAAGTGACTCAGCAGGCATACAGGTCGAACATTTTGGAACAAATTAAGGAATCAGGTA
Source organism: Leptopilina boulardi (assembly GCF_019393585.1). NCBI lineage: Eukaryota > Metazoa > Arthropoda > Insecta > Hymenoptera > Figitidae > Leptopilina > Leptopilina boulardi. The sequence goes on along the minus strand of NW_026137995.1, from coordinate 33,338 downwards.
AACAGGGTAAATGCTTAAGTTTATTCGTGTAGAAAATTATATAGAAAACCTAAATTTTATTTAAAGAATAATTTTTATTTTCAAATAATTTAACATAACTATTAATCATAATTCATTAATTATAATTTACTTTTTGTGGTTTTTTTTAAAATTCAATTAAACTTTTGTGTGCCCCAAAGACTATTCGAAATCAATTTATTTAAATTTCATTGTTCGCAAAATGAAAATAATTTAAATTCCAATACACAATTTTGTTATTCTTTAATATCAGATTGTTTTTTTTTTATTTTAAAAACAATTTTATTAACTTTTAGTCACCTTATTCAAATTCTAAAACTTATTTTTTTCTGTTTACAAAAAAGTACCGCAATCCTCTCTCTAAAACTGAATCAGTGAAAATCCACTGATTTCTAATGGCTCTATTCTCACGATTTTAAACAGTGAAATTTCACTCATTGGCCATTTAAAAAATGACTGAACTTTTCAATAATGGTTATTGAAATTTTCAGCTATTTTTGAACGACCAATCAGTGAAAAATGACTGAAATTTCAAGTGTGGATTTTCACTGATTTAGTTTTAAAGACCTTGTGATCACAAAACAAGTTGATTAATATAAATTTTTATAAATTATTATTATTGCGTAATTAATTTTAGCTTCTAATGGAAAATCAAATGAGTCCGAAGAAAACGGAGAATTAGACGAAATCGTTCCAGGTATAATAATAATAATAATAATAATAATAATACATAATAATTTAAAAAATTTTAAGTTTCTTAAAATATAAATTTCTCACAATTTCTTAGACTTGATCGGTGTCAAAAAGGCGTTGATCCAGATGTTTTTAACTTTGAAGGAGCAATTGAAAGAAACGTATGACGGTATTGAATATGACGTATTAAGGAAGTTAGAGCTTTTCGAAAATAAAATCATGTTAAATTTGGGACGTCCGCTCGGAAAAGGTTTAACAGAAGAGTTTGGAAAACTTGAAGTTGATTTCCCGATTTCCGAAATGGAAACTTTCGAATTATTTGATCAAGCTTTGTTAACAAGCTCAGACAAGCAATTAGCTTTGGTAAGAATATTATATTATTATATCCTCAACAGCACTGAAAATTTTCTAAAAATTAATTGAATGTTTACTTGTAATTTTCGAAATACTTAATTGCAAACTTCAGTGAAAATTGTGTATAAATTTAAATGTCTAGATTGAACAAATATTTTGCGCAAAACTTTCCTGAACATTTAACTAAAATTTTCGCCTAAATCATCTTAGAAGAAAATTTCAGTTAAATATTTTTTCAATCTAGACATTTAAATTTATACACAATTTTCACTAAAGTTTGCAATTAAGTATTTCGAAAATTGCAAGTAAACATTCAATCAATTTTTAGAAATTTTTCAGTGCTGTTGAGGATATAAAATAATTAAATTTAGTATATTTTGTTTTCATTGCTTTTTGTTTAATTTAATTTATTTTTCTTATACTCATATAGAAAGCTGTTATGCATTCATACGGCAGATCAAAAAAAACAATTCCCGAGATGATCCGAGAAATACTGTCGAAAATCATAGAAAAACCAGTCCAAATTCAATTTTCAGGCGAAGGAAAAAAGAAAAACAATGTGGTTGTTAAAAAAAGTTTTAACGCAACTTGTACATTTAAATGTATGAATGGTAAGAATCTTTCTAATTGTCAAATTATATATTTAACTAAAATATATTAAATTTTAAACAAGCTTTTAATATTTTACACTTTTTGAAATATTAAAAGTTATATTTTATTATTTTAAAATTACGTGTTTCTTTTAGAGTTTTTAAATATTATTTTTATAATTCTTAAAAATTATTTATAAAATATACTTTTAAAAAAAACATTTATAAAGGATAATTAAATTTTCAGATGTCATCAAAAGTTTATTGGGTGAATCAGCAACGGAGAAGACAATTCGTCAGAAGACAGGAACATGGTTGAAAGGAGCTCACGATAGAAAGGGAGGTCGACATGCGAGATTCATGAAAAATGTTACATCGTAATGCATCGAATTTGAAAGTTGGTTAAAATTTTGACAGCACAGTTTTAAACTTAATTTTATCATCTTTTTTTCAATAGAAAATATTTTTGCAAAATTTTAAACTCAATAAAAAGCTCCTAAATTTGAATTGGGTTTACCTTACTTTTTGCCTTAAAAAATTTATAAAAATTTGTACGGTTATCCTTTATTATAATTTTAAATAAATAAATTTTAAATTTATTACAGTTTAAAAAAATTATTTTATTGTCTTTATTTATTTACTGATATTTACATGCATTTGAAAAAACGAACAAAAATTACACAAAAAATAGGCTATAAAATATTTTACAAAAATACGAAAAACACGATGGAAAACATATCAATTTATCAAACTATTTTTATCCACAAAATTATTTGAATAAATTTTTTAACGCCAAAATTTAATTTTTCAAATTTGCATTTTCTGCATTTACGAAATCGAATTGTGTTTCTTTTATTTTTTTATTCTCGACGCAAAAACACGAAATACTTTTGATTCTCAGTTTCACTGAAGTTTCGAGTTTATTTTCGGAATTTGAACCCCCGCAGACGTTTTTTATTTTTCTTATTTTTTATTTTCAGTTACAACAGTTTTTTTCATTTTCGGCATTATTTCCACGAGTTCTGAATTTGAATCTCAAACGATTTCTTCTTTCTTCGAACTAAATTCCTTGGCTTCTGAATTTTGGTTTTCGAAAAAAATTATTTTTTCCTTCAACTATTCTTCTTTGCTTCCAGTTTAAGGATTCTCAAAAAATTTCAATTTTTTTGCTTCGTTTTCCGGATTTTTCTCGATACAAATTTCTTTCACCTCCAGAATCGCTTCATCGGTTTCAAACACATTTTCTTGACATTCAAAAATTACATTTTCGCAAGTTTTGACTTTTTTCGCTTATCCGAAATCAGTGGCGTAGAATTTGTTTCCTTCAATCCTTAGAAAATTTTCCTTAAATTTTAAACACTCGTCTCGGGGCACTCAATCTGAAGTAAACAATTTTTAAGTTTTTAAATCATTATTCACAATTTTTGACTATCCGTTTTTTAATTTTCGATTTCTCTATGACACTTCGATTGTGTTTAATTTCTTTTACTTAGGGAACAATTTTTCCAGCCTAAAAGTCAATTTAATTTTATTCTGAAATTAACTGTGTAGCATTGTTATAATATAAGATTTTTCTTGAACCGACATTAATATACATTTTGTTTTAATTTCCGACATGCTGACAGTTTTCGGAGACTTTTCAACACAATTCAAACTTGAAATTTTGTAAATTCCCATTTCTTTCGAATTTGTTGGTCTTTTGAAAACGCGGCTAACTTTGGAGACATAAAAACCTTCCATAACCAAATTTTTCAAAATTAAGTCATCATTTTTACAGGATATTTTCGACACTTGAAAAAACTGACCATCAATCAACTGAACAAGGTTATTCGGGTATGTGGTACCGATTTCAAAATTTTTGATTTGAATGCTAGAGTACAAATTCGAAGAGGGCTTTTTGTTTTTCTTTTCTGCTTTGCTTATCTCTGGATAGCGAAACATAGTTGCTGTTTCTGCTGATTCAATTTCGGACATTCGCCTAAAAACTTGCGAGACTACATTGATTCCCGATCTTACCAAGGACTTGATTTTTCCCAGGTAATTTTCGAATGGGAAAGCAGAGTACAATGACAGAGGACCTTGCACAGTTTTTGCATCATGGGACACATGTTGTAGGTTATGGGCGTTGATAACCTGGGATGCTTTTCCATAGAATTTGGGCATGTCGGAAAAGTATTCTCGCAAAAAGTTGTTTGCCTCATCCACTCGATTGAGAACTAAATCTCGACTGTGCAGGATTCTGCAAGCACAATGTAATTTCAAAAAGTGAGAATATTGATCGGGGGGTAAGGCATTTCGGAAAACAACAGGACCTGCGTACAACAAAACAAATCTAAACTGCGTTGCCTTCCAATTTGGTAGCTCATCTAAAATAAAAGTGTTTCTCTGAAACTCTGTTGGTACCGAAGGCGATATTTCCATCAAGCAATCAGAGAGAATTTTTCGTTTTTCAAGTTTAAGCTTGAATTTGCTATTTATATTAGACAATTTTTCCAGAATTACTTTCATTCCTCCATCACAAAGCAGATGCATGCTGTCAAGCAAAACATCATCAACCGGATTCAGTTTCTTTATTCGTAAAAGAGGTGATTTTTCACCTGGAAGATGATGTTCGGGTTGACTTTGGTCTTTAAAAGATTTTTTAGTGCGTAGTTTCGCGTTGATATCTGGAAAAACCCTTGTCTGACTTCTCGGGTTGTGCTTATTTTTTTTAATTGATTTTCCTTTAGTTTCACACCTTTCACACGTACAATAACCGGTGTGACCTTTACTGCATTTAAGGTAAGACCTGGCTGGTGTATCGCAAACCACACCTTTTAATTTAAATTTGAATTTTTTACCTTCGACGTCAAATCCGTTGTCAATATGATCATTTGCATCTTCTACAAAATCATCTAGGAATTCGTTGACACTCTCCGGTTTAGACTTGCCACCATACATACCAACCATAAAAGGGGCGCAGTAATAATCTTCGTGAACTACTTGCATCAAAATAGGCCATAATTGTATTTTTGATTTGTTGAACAAAGGGAGACCATCGATATTAACAATGACGTTTATTTTGTCCTCATTATAATGAGACTGCTTAATTCTTTTCTCTAATCCTTCCCTTATACCAAAATAAACATATTCACCAAATGTCCCGTTTTTAGATAGTATTTCTCTTACGGCACCATTTGTTCTTTTAGTTTTCAGCAACGTTTCAGCCGTCTTCGGAAGTTCATCGTGACCTTCAGAGCGTAAAATTTCTAAAAGTTCATTGACAACAGTGTGTGGAAGAAACTTAATATTTTTTGTCGCCCAAGTCACAAGCTTTTCACGCAAATTTAAATGCACTTTCACCAGATTATTTTGTGATGAATTTTTAGGTAATTCTTCAATATCTTCGGTGTTATCACTTTCGTATTCCGATGATGATATCAAATTTGTTAAATCCAACGTTTGTTCTGAATTACTTTCAGCACATTCTGTTCTTGAATTTTGAAAATCGCTAACCGGCGAGGGAGAATCAAAATTTTTATCAGATATATTCTGATCCGAACACCTGCAATTTGAAAAAGAAAAAATGTTTCAAATTTAACTTATTTAATAGGATAGTCATAAGTCAGGAAATTTATCACAGTTATATTTAAATTATGGTATTAAATAAATGCAATATACAATTGTAATTCTCCTGAAATATTATTTACAATAGTAAAAAATTTATTTGAACAATATTGAACATAACCTCTAATTTACTCAACTAAATCAGTATACTTCTTGCATATCAGTAATTTATTCTAGTAATAGCAAGACTTACTATTGTACGTACCTTGAATTAAAATTGTTAATAATGTCAGATTGACAAATTTGATTAGATTTATCCAAATTAATTTTTTTTTGATTCATGAACTGACACATCACTGTCATCACTCTCGTCTTCATTTAGCCTTTTTCGCTTTTTTCCCTGTAAATATCTCCATTTTCTTAATCTTTCATAACCAGGCGATGATTTAGCCAGATTCATTTTTATATAAATACTTTTTTTGAAAAATTCATGTATTAAAAAACTATTTATTCAAGCATCTGCAGAATATAAACAGTGAACTAACCTAACCAACTTGTCAGAAAGCTAATTCAGGCTCGGATATAGACGAAAGTAAAAAGGGGGCCGTGTCCAGGGATGACAAATCAGACATTTTATTGTTACTATCAAAATATATTTATTACTGAATATGTTTAATATATATATATATATATATATATATATTTCCAACTATTTGTCATGTAGTTTTTTCATCCGTCGGACCAACCATGTTCCAGAGTTTGGCCAACCAGATCTTAAAAGTCTTTCAAACTATTTTTCCCAGAGTTTTGCCAACCTTCGGACCAACCATGGCCCAGAGTTTGGCCAACCAAAGCTTTTAAGTCTTTTAAACTACGTTTTTTGGAGTTTTGCCAACCTTCGGGCCAACCATGGCCCAGAGTTTGACCAACCAAAGCTTTTAAGTCTTTTAAACTACGTTTTTCGGAGTTTTGCCAACCTTCGGGCCAACCATGGCCCAGAGTTTGACCAACCAAAGCTTTTAAGTCTTTTAAACTACATTTCCCGAGGTTTTGCCAGCCAGTGGGCCAACCATGGCCCAGAGTTTTGCCAACCAAAACTTATAGGTCTTTTAAACTACGTTCCCCGGAGTTTTGCCAACCAGAATTGCGCTTATCTTCATGCTCGAGGCAGAGAAGGGATACCTGGGTCCTTAAGGACTATAACTCCCGATGTTATATAAGCATATCCATTCTCTAGCGGAAGCACTGCCGGCATGTTGAAACGGCGGCGATTTGGCAAGCCGCCTCGCTACCGATGCACCATGGGGAAAGAGGAGGGAAAAATTGCCGTTGTAAGGTCCTTAGGGACCAAAACGGCGAAGAAGACCGGGTGCCCTTCCAGGAGGAGACGGTTAGCATTGATTCCCTTCGCCCGTGCAAGTAGAACTTGAGCGGAAGAAGGGAATCAAAGTACCCAGCGGGGACCTCGTGGAGGTTCCGTCTCCGAGCTAAGCTCCACCCACCGATGGTCTGGTGGTCACACACACTCATTCACACACACACTCATACAATAGGGTGCCCAATGAAATGGCGGAACGGTTAGTAACATTCATCTTGGACCCGATAACACCCCAACAGGAGTGGGCGTGAGTTAGCGAGGACAAGAATCCTGCACTTCCAAACGGGGACCGAAGTGTCAGACCGCAGTCTGAAACCACAACGGTCTCACCCTGCCTCCGGACGAGGAGGCGTACTGCGTTCAAATTTCCCTCTTTAGTCGCCTCGTACGACACGCGATGGGATACGGGAAGACAAATTCTCCGGCCGGACTTCCACGGCCACCTTGCACGGGGAGGGTCCCATTTCACATGGTGAACACCTGGCAGGCGTAGTGCGTTCATACATCATCGGTAATGTCCCATCTCAGCGTCTCCGTCGAAGCGGTACTTAGCTAGATGGGTACAACCCTCCGCACCCATTTTAGTCGCCTTTTACGACATGCAGTGGACTACAGGCGCCCTATTCTGAAGCCGGGAGCGCCACGGCGAAGTTTTGCCAACCAGTGGGCCAACCATGGCCCAGAGTTTTGCCAACCAAAACTTATAGGTTTTTTAAACTACATTTTTCGGAATTTTGCCAACCTTCGGGCCAACCATGGCCCAGAGTTTGGCCAACCAAAGCTTTTAGGTCTTTTAAACTATGTTTGCTGGAGTTTTGCCAACGGTTGGGCCAACTCTGGGTTAAGGTTGGCCCGATGGTTGGCTAAACTTTGCAGCCCAAAGTTGGCATGCAAAGTTGGCCCAACCATGGGTTCATGTAATCACCAAAGTTGGCCCAACTTTGGCGGACCAAACTTTGCATGCCAAAGTTAGGCTAACCTTGGGCCAACCATCAAACTCTGGCGGCCAACCTAAATTCGCACGTGGGTAGGTGTCAGGATGACCACTTGGCTTCAAGAAGGGTTCAACAATACTAACTTTATTGTTATATTGAAAAATTCCTGTAGCCGAGGTCGAAATGACACCTAGTGCAAACGACCTAGGTGTCAGGATGACCACTTGGCTTCAAGAAGGGTTAAACAATACTAATTTTAATTTTAAATTGAAAAATTCCTGTAGCCGAGGTCGAAATGACACCTAGTGCAAATGAGCTAGGTGTCAGGATGACCACTTGGCATCAAGAAGGGTTCAACAATACTAATTTTAATTTTAAATTGAAAAATTCCTGTAGCCGAGGTCGAAATGACACCTAGTGCAAATGAGCTAGGTGTCAGGATGATCACTTGGCTTTAAAAAGTGTTCAACAATACTAATTTTTATTTAAAATTGAAAAATTCCTGTAGCCGGGGTCGAAATGATACCTAGTGCAAACGAGCTAGGTGTCAGGATAACCACTTGGCTTCAAGAAGGGTTCAACAATACTAACTTTATTGTTATATTGAAAAATTCCTGTAGCCGAGGTCGAAATGACACCTAGTGCAAACGACCTAGGTGTCAGGATGACCACTTGGCTTCAAAAAGTGTTTTTATAGTCATTGTTGAACCCTTCTTGAAGCCAAGTGGTCATCCTGACACCTAGGTCGTTTGCACTAGGTGTCATTTCGACCTCGGCTAAAGGAATTTTTCAATTTTAAATAAAAATTAGTATTGTTGAACTCTTTTTGAAGCCAAGTGATCATCCTGACACCTAGCTCGTTTGCACTAGATGTCATTTCGACCTCGGCTACGGGAATTTCTTCATTTTAAATAAAAATTAGTATTGTTGAACACTTTTTGAAGCCAAGTGATCATCCTGACACCTAGATCGTTTGCTCTAGGTGTCATTTCGACCTCGGCTACAGGAATTTTTCAATTTTAGATTAAAATTAGTATTGTTGAACCCTTCTTGAAGCCAAGTGGTCATCCTGACACCTAGCTCGTTTGCACTAGGTATCATTAGACCCCGGCTACAGGAATTTTTCAATTTTAAATAAAAATTAGTATTGTTGAACTCTTTTTAAAGCCAAGTGATCATCCTGACACCTAGCTCATTTGCACTAGGTGTCATTTCGACCTCGGCTACAGGAATTTTTCAATTTAAAATTAAAATTAGTATTGTTGAACCCTTCTTGAAGCCAAGTGGTCATCCTGACACCTAGCTCATTTGCACTAGGTGTCATTTCGACCTCGGCTACAGGAATTTTTCAATTTAAAATTAAAATTAGTATTGTTTAACCCTTCTTGAAGCCAAGTGGTCATCCTGACACCTAGGTCGTTTGCACTAGGTGTCATTTCGACCTCGGCTACAGGAATTTTTTCATTTTAAATAAAAATTAGTATTGTTGAACATTTTTTGAAGCCAAGTGATCATCCTGACACCTAGCTCGTTTGCTCTAGGTGTCATTTCGACCTCGGCTACAGGAATTTTTCAATTTTAGATTAAAATTAGTATTGTTGAACCCTTTTTGAAGCCAAGTGGTCATCCTGACACCTAGGTCGTTTGCACTAGGTGTCATTTCGACCTCGGCTACAGGAATTTTTCAATTTAAAATTAAAATTAGTATTGTTGAACCCTTCTTGAAGCCAAGTGGTCATCCTGACACCTAGCTCATTTGCACTAGGTGTCATTTCGACCTCGGCTACAGGAATTTTTCAATTTAAAATTAAAATTAGTATTGTTGAACCCTTCTTGAAGCCAAGTGGTCATCCTGACACCTAGGTCGTTTGCACTAGGTGTCATTTCGACCTCGGCTACAGGAATTTTTCAATTTAAAATTAAAATTAGTATTGTTGAACCCTTCTTGAAGCCAAGTGGTCATCCTGACACCTAGGCCGTTTGCACTAGGTATCATTTCGACCTCGGCTACAGGAATTTTTCAATTTTAAATAAAAATTAGTATTGTTGAACTCTTTTTGAAGCCAAGTGATCATCCTGACACCTAGCTCGTTTGCACTAGATGTCATTTCGACCTCGGCTACAGGAATTGTTCAATTTAAAATTAAAATTAGTATTGTTGAACCCTTCTTGAAGCCAAGTGGTCATCCTGACACCTAGATCGTTTGCTCTAGGTGTCATTTCGACCTCGGCTACAGGAATTTTTCAATTTTAGATTAAAATTAGTATTGTTGAACCCTTCTTGAAGCCAAGTGGTCATCCTGACACCTAGGTCGTTTACACTAGGTGTCATTTCGACCTCGGCTACAGGAATTTTTCAATATAACAATAAAGTTAGTATTGTTGAACCCTTCTTGAAGCCAAGTGGTCATCCTGACACCTAGCTCGTTTGCACTAGGTATCATTTCGACCCCGGCTACAGGAATTTTTCAATTTAAAATTAAAATTAGTATTGTTTAACCCTTCTTGAAGCCAAGTGGTCATCCTGACACCTAGGTCGTTTGCACTAGGTGTCATTTCGACCTCGGCTACAGGAATTTTTTCATTTTAAATAAAAATTAGTATTGTTGAACATTTTTTGAAGCCAAGTGATCATCCTGACACCTAGCTCGTTTGCTCTAGATGTCATTTCGACCTCGGCTACGGGAATTTCTTCATTTTAAATAAAAATTAGTATTGTTGAACACTTTTTGAAGCCAAGTGATCATCCTGACACCTAGATCGTTTGCTCTAGGTGTCATTTCGACCTCGGCTACAGGAATTTTTCAATTTTAGATTAAAATTAGTATTGTTGAACCCTTCTTGAAGCCAAGTGGTCATCCTGACACCTAGCTCGTTTGCACTAGGTATCATTAGACCCCGGCTACAGGAATTTTTCAATTTTCAATAAAAATTAGTATTGTTGAACTCTTTTTAAAGCCAAGTGATCATCCTGACACCTAGCTCATTTGCACTAGGTGTCATTTCGACCTCGGCTACAGGAATTTTTCAATTTAAAATTAAAATTAGTATTGTTGAACCCTTCTTGAAGCCAAGTGGTCATCCTGACACCTAGCTCATTTGCACTAGGTGTCATTTCGACCTCGGCTACAGGAATTTTTCAATTTAAAATTAAAATTAGTATTGTTTAACCCTTCTTGAAGCCAAGTGGTCATCCTGACACCTAGGTCGTTTGCACTAGGTGTCATTTCGACCTCGGCTACAGGAATTTTTTCATTTTAAATAAAAATTAGTATTGTTGAACATTTTTTGAAGCCAAGTGATCATCCTGACACCTAGCTCGTTTGCTCTAGGTGTCATTTCGACCTCGGCTACAGGAGTTTTTCAATTTTAGATTAAAATTAGTATTGTTGAACCCTTTTTGAAGCCAAGTGGTCATCCTGACACCTAGGTCGTTTGCACTAGGTGTCATTTCGACCTCGGCTACAGGAATTTTTCAATTTAAAATTAAAATTAGTATTGTTGAACCCTTCTTGAAGCCAAGTGGTCATCCTGACACCTAGCTCATTTGCACTAGGTGTCATTTCGACCTCGGCTACAGGAATTTTTCAATTTAAAATTAAAATTAGTATTGTTGAACCCTTCTTGAAGCCAAGTGGTCATCCTGACACCTAGGTCGTTTGCACTAGGTGTCATTTCGACCTCGGCTACAGGAATTTTTCAATTTAAAATTAAAATTAGTATTGTTGAACCCTTCTTGAAGCCAAGTGGTCATCCTGACACCTAGGCCGTTTGCACTAGGTATCATTTCGACCTCGGCTACAGGAATTTTTCAATTTTAAATAAAAATTAGTATTGTTGAACTCTTTTTGAAGCCAAGTGATCATCCTGACACCTAGCTCGTTTGCACTAGATGTCATTTCGACCTCGGCTACAGGAATTGTTCAATTTAAAATTAAAATTAGTATTGTTGAACCCTTCTTGAAGCCAAGTGGTCATCCTGACACCTAGGTCGTTCGCACTAGGTGTCATTTCGACATCGGCTACAGGAATTTTTCAATTTTAGATTAAAATTAGTATTGTTGAACCCTTTTTGAAGCCAAGTGGTCATCCTGACACCTAGGTCGTTTGCACTAGGTGTCATTTCGACCTCGGCTACAGGAATTTTTCAATATAACAATAAAGTTAGTATTGTTGAACCCTTCTTGAAGCCAAGTGGTCATCCTGACACCTAGCTCGTTTGCACTAGGTATCATTTCGACCCCGGCTACAGGAATTTTTCAATTTTAAATAAAAATTAGTATTGTTGAACTCTTTTTAAAGCCAAGTGATCATCCTGACACCTAGCTCATTTGCACTAGGTGTCATTTCGACTTCGGCTACAGGAATTTTTCAATTTAAAATTAAAATTAGTATTGTTGAACTTGGCTTTAAAAAGACTTCAACAATACTAATTTTTATTTAAAATTGAAAAATTCCTGTAGCCGGTGTCGAAATGATACCTAGTGCAATCGAGCTAGGTGTCAGGATGACCACTTGGCTTCAAGAAGGGTTCAACAATACTAACTTTATTGTTATATTGAAAAATTCCTGTAGCCGAGGTCGAAATGACACCTAGTGCAAACGACCTAGGTGTCAGGATGACCACTTGGCTTCAAAAAGTGTTTTTATAGTCATTGTTGAACCCTTCTTGAAGCCAAGTGGTCATCCTGACACCTAGCTCGTTTGCACTAGGTATCATTTCGACCCCGGCTACAGGAATTTTTCAATTTAAAATTAAAATTAGTATTGTTGAACCCTTTTTGAAGCCAAGTGGTCATCCTGACACCTAGGTCGTTTGCACTAGGTGTCATTTCGACCTCGGCTACAGGAATTTTTCAATATAACAATAAAGCTAGTATTGTTGAACCCTTCTTGAAGCCAAGTGGTCATCCTGACACCTAGCTCGTTTGCAGTAAGAATCATTTCGACCCCGGCTACAGGAATTTTTCAATTTAAAATTAAAATTAGTATTGTTGAACCCTTCTTGAAGCCAAGTGGTCATCCTGACACCTAGGTCGTTTGCACTAGGTGTCATTTCGACCTCGAATACAGGAATTTTTCAATTTTAAATAAAAATGAGTATTGTAGAACTCTTTTTGAAGCCAAGTGATCATCCTGACACCTAGCTCGTTTGCACTAGATTTCATTTCGACCTCGGGTACGGGAATTTTTTCATTTTAAATAAAAATTAGTATTGTTGAACATTTTTTGAAGCCAAGTGATCATCCTGACACCTAGCTCGTTTGCTCTAGGTGTCATTTCGACCTCGGCTACAGGAGTTTTTCAATTTTAGATTAAAATTAGTATTGTTGAACCCTTTTTGAAGCCAAGTGGTCATCCTGACACCTAGGTCGTTTGCACTAGGTGTCATTTCGACCTCGGCTACAGGAATTTTTCAATTTAAAATTAAAATTAGTATTGTTGAACCCTTCTTGAAGCCAAGTGGTCATCCTGACACCTAGCTCATTTGCACTAGGTGTCATTTCGACCTCGGCTACAGGAATTTTTCAATTTAAAATTAAAATTAGTATTGTTGAACCCTTCTTGAAGCCAAGTGGTCATCCTGACACCTAGGTCGTTTGCACTAGGTGTCATTTCGACCTCGGCTACAGGAATTTTTCAATTTAAAATTAAAATTAGTATTGTTGAACCCTTCTTGAAGCCAAGTGGTCATCCTGACACCTAGGCCGTTTGCACTAGGTATCATTTCGACCTCGGCTACAGGAATTTTTCAATTTTAAATAAAAATTAGTATTGTTGAACTCTTTTTGAAGCCAAGTGATCATCCTGACACCTAGCTCGTTTGCACTAGATGTCATTTCGACCTCGGCTACAGGAATTGTTCAATTTAAAATTAAAATTAGTATTGTTGAACCCTTCTTAAAGCCAAGTGGTCATCCTGACACCTAGGTCGTTCGCACTAGGTGTCATTTCGACATCGGCTACAGGAATTTTTCAATTTTAGATTAAAATTAGTATTGTTGAACCCTTTTTGAAGCCAAGTGGTCATCCTGACACCTAGGTCGTTTGCACTAGGTGTCATTTCGACCTCGGCTACAGGAATTTTTCAATATAACAATAAAGTTAGTATTGTTGAACCCTTCTTGAAGCCAAGTGGTCATCCTGACACCTAGCTCGTTTGCACTAGGTATCATTTCGACCCCGGCTACAGGAATTTTTCAATTTTAAATAAAAATTAATATTGTTGAACTCTTTTTAAAGCCAAGTGATCATCCTGACACCTAGCTCATTTGCACTAGGTGTCATTTCGACTTCGGCTACAGGAATTTTTCAATTTAAAATTAAAATTAGTATTGTTGAACTTGGCTTTAAAAAGACTTCAACAATACTAATTTTTATTTAAAATTGAAAAATTCCTGTAGCCGGTGTCGAAATGATACCTAGTGCAATCGAGCTAGGTGTCAGGATGACCACTTGGCTTCAAGAAGGGTTCAACAATACTAACTTTATTGTTATATTGAAAAATTCCTGTAGCCGAGGTCGAAATGACACCTAGTGCAAACGACCTAGGTGTCAGGATGACCACTTGGCTTCAAAAAGTGTTTTTATAGTCATTGTTGAACCCTTCTTGAAGCCAAGTGGTCATCCTGACACCTAGCTCGTTTGCACTAGGTATCATTTCGACCCCGGCTACAGGAATTTTTCAATTTAAAATTAAAATTAGTATTGTTGAACCCTTTTTGAAGCCAAGTGGTCATCCTGACACCTAGGTCGTTTGCACTAGGTGTCATTTCGACCTCGGCTACAGGAATTTTTCAATATAACAATAAAGTTAGTATTGTTGAACCCTTCTTGAAGCCAAGTGGTCATCCTGACACCTAGCTCGTTTGCAGTAAGAATCATTTCGACCCCGGCTACAGGAATTTTTCAATTTAAAATTAAAATTAGTATTGTTGAACCCTTCTTGAAGCCAAGTGGTCATCCTGACACCTAGGTCGTTTGCACTAGGTGTCATTTCGACCTCGAATACAGGAATTTTTCAATTTTAAATAAAAATGAGTATTGTAGAACTCTTTTTGAAGCCAAGTGATCATCCTGACACCTAGCTCGTTTGCACTAGATTTCATTTCGACCTCGGGTACGGGAATTTTTTCATTTTAAATAAAAATTAGTATTGTTGAACACTTTTTGAATCCAAGTGATCATCCTGACACCTAGCTCGTTTGCTCTAGGTGTCATTTATATTTATGCTTGATGGTGTTTATATTATATGCTGAGAAGATCTTAAAATTAAGGTACCATTTGTAAATATTGATTCAAAGGTAAGTAAACAACATTTTTAAAATGGAAATTAATACATTTTTGTCCTTTTCTTTTGCATGTGTTCAGTAGTGTACAGTAGAATCCAATAATGCCCTCCCTCAGGGAACGCACTAATCGGAAATGGTTTTCCCACATTCTATATGATTTTTAACATCAACCAATCAAATATGAGAAATTTGTCCATATTTACGAAGTCATATAGAAAGTGAGCAAACCATTCTAGATTAGTGCCTTCCCTGAAGGAAGGCATTATTGGATCCTATTGTACAATAATACTATCCCCATCGCATTGTGTCGCACTCATACGTTGCCGTGGAAACATATGAGTGCGACACATTGCAACTGAGAAGATATGTTTGCACTCTACTCTTCACTCTTGAAAAAACACCTTTATTTTGGAATGAGGGAGCGTTCACAGCTATGCATGTAGAGCCAGTGCATGCAGGTTTCCATGGTAAATTACAAGAGCGAGGAAGGTAGCCAACAAGCTTTGTTTTTTTCACTCTCATGGAAATCTGCATGTACCCTGTTTGCATGACGAGCTGTTACCGCGCCCTTTGTCTTTTTCACTCTCATGCATTGGTTGTGCATGCAGAGTTGTGACTGCTCCCTAAGTGAAGGCGATTCCAGAATAGGTGCAAAAGGAAGGTGCAAATCCCATGAGTTCAAAAGAGATAGAGAGTCTATCAATCTCTTTTGGACGCATGGGATTTGCAGTTGTACAGTATACTGCAACTTTGCCTTCCCAGTTGGAATTTGTCGCACTCTTATGTTTCCATGAGTGCGACACGTTCTAATTGAGAAGGCATTGTTGCACTCCACTGTACTTGCACTTGCACCTTCCTTTTGCACTCATTCTGGAATCGCCTTTCTGAATTGGAGCATACTTGTCAAGGCGACTCCAGAATAGGTGCAAAAGACAAGTGCAAATTCCATGAGTGCAAAAGAAATAGAGAGTCTATTTATCTCTTTTGCACTCATGGAATATACATTTGCACTTGCGCTGTAAAAAAAACTTTTGGGTCGATTGACACGCCGAATGTAAAATAACTTATTCGAGAATGTTAATTTATTATGCTTTGTAAATTTACAACGTCAAACATTTTAATTTATCACTACTGAACGTTATGATTTTACACGTAGCGTGTAATTTAATTTGTCAGACATGTGTTACATTCGACATGTAATTCAGCATTATTGAATAAGCTATTCTACATTGGGCGTGTAAGGCTGGAGTCCCACGACAGCGTTTTAACGTGCGTCGTAATAAGAAAAAAAAGCATCCTTTTTGGATCCTTTTCTCCTTCCTTTTCTCTTCGATTACGCCGCACGTTAAAACGCTGTCATGGGACTCCAGCCTAAATCGTCACAAAATTTTATTTACAGTGTAGAATCGCCTTCAAGGTGATTCTAGAATAGGTGCAAGAGACAAATCCAAGTGCAAGTACAAGTGGAAATCCAATGAGTGCAAAAAAGATAGATAGACTCTCTATCTCTTTTGCACTTAGTGCGCTTCTAGAATACATACAATTTGCTTTGCATTGCAACGTTTGTCCTTCTCTTTCTAAGAAGGAGAATAAGGACAAAAGTTGCAAAGCCCTTATGGGATTTGCAATTGCATTTGCCTTTTGCACCTATTTTGGAATCACCTTCAAGGCGATTTCAGAATAGGTACAAAAGGGAAGTCCAGGTTCAAGTAGAAGTGCAAATCCCATTAGTACGGAAGCGCCTACACGCCAGCATGTGGAACGTAGGAACAAGCTAGTAT
This sequence comes from Leptopilina boulardi, assembly GCF_019393585.1. NCBI lineage: Eukaryota > Metazoa > Arthropoda > Insecta > Hymenoptera > Figitidae > Leptopilina > Leptopilina boulardi. Next base: position 16,751 of record NW_026137995.1, on the reverse strand, counting down.
AAAGCTGTGTTTTTAATGACGGCACCCAGGCACCTAGGGGTATGCTAGAGGGTGCCTGTGTTCCTCCGTATATTTTCGCATGCGCAGTATGTCATTTTTAGTATAATTTTTGAAATACAACTATGAACGCTATTTTTAAAACCTGGTAATGGCTATATGTATGCTATATGTATGAAAGCTATAATGAAATAGGACAGAATTCGAAAGCAGCAAAACAATATTGAATATAATCAAGATGTTCAAAATCATCAAAATTTGACCTTTGAAACTTGGTTAATAAGTATCTAAAGCTATAAGTTATTATTTTAATAACTCACAGTTCAGAAAATATGTTTAATTTTTCATTTGTATTGAAATTTTGCCATAGAAAACTACTAATAATGCCGTGTGGATAAAAATATGTGACGCGATCTGAAGAAAGGGACCTTAGAAGCAAATTACTTTAAGGTTATGTTTGGTTTTATTTCCCTTGATTAAAAGTTCCTTGCTAACTATTGACAATTGAAATCAGTTTTTTTTAAATATTTCATCCCTAAAGAAAACTTAAACATTAATGATTTAAATCGAAAGTTAATCCTCTTTGCGTATTTTCATTCCAAAATTGCAAACATAACCTTAAAGTGATTTGCTTCTAAGGTCCCTTTCCTCAGATCGCGTCACATATACAACACTGCAATATTTTATTTAAAACAAAATTGATGAAAACTTTCATTCTTACTTTTTATTATTTCTTTATACCAAACGGACAAATAAATTAATATAGCACGTGTAGCAGACAAATATAACCTTAAAATTATGTATATACATATAATTATAGATAATAGAGACTATATCTATCTCTTTTGCACTCATGGAGTTTGTACTTGCACTTACGCTTGCGCTTACCTTTTGCACCTATTCTGGAATCGCCTTCAAGTATACACTAAAGGCCTAAACAGAACTGATTCTTGAACGGGAACGCAAACGGAATAGAATGAGTAAGAGAAAGACAAAGATTATGTATATAGGTATAGAATTTATCAATCTCTCCGAATCAATTTCATACCAAAAAGAAGATTATGTATCTCCTTCTCTTACTCATTCCATTCCGTTTGCGTTCCCATGACAGCGTTTTAACGTGCGTCGTAATGAGAAAGAAAAGGACAGAAGTATACCTTTATCCCTTTCTTTCTCATTACGACGCACGTTAAAACGTTGTCATGGGACGCCGGCCTTAAGGCCTAAGCAGAACTAATTCTTAAACGAGAACGCAAACGGAATGGAATGAGTAAGAGAAGGACAAAGATTATGTCTATCCTTCTCTTATTCATTCCATTCCGTTTGCGTTCCCGTTCAAGAATTAGTTCTGCTTAGTCCTTTAGGATTTAGGTAGAATTTGGTATTATACCTTGTGACGTCAGAGGCTAATAACGTCGATCGAAAGAGGGACAACAAACAATATCATTGGTCGAGCAGCTATCAAATATAAGATTTTGAGGTCACGGCATTAACAAGTACTGGCTATCTGTTCATACAAGAGGCCATATAAAAAATAAGAAGAAGAAGATTTTGAGGTTAACTTGAAATCGTTCTCTTTGTAATGTGGCTTGTTGTCGCTCCAGCGATCGACTTCACTGGTAAGGTGCTAAAATTCCCACGCGACATTTTATCCACTTTCTCTAGGTAGGGAAATCCCCATTGCAGGGTTCCCTGCCTAAGGAAAGTGGGTGAAATGTCGCGTGGGGACTTTGGCACCTTTCCATTAGCCTGTGACGTCACAAGAAATAATACCTAATAGTACAATAGTGGAATAGATTTGATAAATCAGAGAAGGTGTTGAAAAACCGAATAATCTGATTGGTCAAATTTGTTGCACTATTCTAGTATTCTACTGCACCCTTAGGGTCAAATCACATGGATGAGTAATGCGTTGCTTCATAATGTGGAAGTAAAGGATAAAGATATATTTCTATCCTTTTCTTTCTCATTATGAAGCAACGCATTACGCATCCATGTGATTTCACCCTTAGGGAGCGTGAAAGCATCAGGGTGAAATCACATGGATGTGTAATGCGTTGCTTCATAATGAGAAAGAAAAGGATAAAGATATACTTTTTTCCTTTTCCTTCTCATTATGAAGCAATGCATCACGCGTCCATGTGATTTCACCCGAAGGCCAACGCAGAACTAATTCTTGAACGGGAACGCAAACGGAATGGAATGAGTAAGAGACGGACAAAGATTATGCCTATCATTCTCTTACTCATTCCATTCCGTTTGCGTTCCCGTTCAAGAATTAGTTTTGCTTAGGCCTATATCATTGGCCAAAGCAGAATAGAAATTTAACCGGAATCTTAGGGTGAAATCACATTGATGAGTAATGCGTTGCTTCATAATGAGAAAGAAAAGGATAAACATATACTTATATCCTTCTCTTTCTCATTGTGAAGCAACGCATTGCGCATTCATGTGATTTCACCCTTAATCGTAACCTTAACGCTAAGAATGAGTAGATGAAGGATAGTAATAGATAACTATCCTTCACTTACTCATTCTGATCGTTAAGGCTACGATTAAGATTCCAGTTAAATTTCTATTCTGCTTTGGCTTTAATATCATATGTACATGTAAAACGACCATTATACAAACTTAGGGTGAAATCACATGGATGCGTAAAAAGTAAGACTTCATCCGGAAATACATGAGTATGAAAAGGATAGCCTGTCTGTCTATTTCACTTACACTCATTTGAAATTTTCAACATGCCACTAAAGAAGAAGAAGAAGAACTTACACTCATGCATTTCCCGATGAAGTTTTACTTTTTACGCATCCATGTTATTTCACCCTTATGGTTTCTAGTCGTTTCAAGCATATACATAGTTCATTGTTGTTGTCTTGTATAGTTAACAGAGTGCAACTGAAATGTTTATTATTTAAGTGAAAAAATTTGATAATTTATTATAATTGTAAAAAATCAGGTTAATTTTTCTGTTTGGGACAGTATAATTACAAGATTCTATAAAAATTTTTGTTTCAAAATAGTGCAATTTTACAGTATTCAAAATGTTAAAGTTAATGACTTTGAGGTTAAAAATAGAAAGTTCTGTAAATTTACGATAGTGTGAAGAGCAATTTTAAATGGGGCTGCAAAATTACAAAAAATATTGTCAATTTACCCCACTGAGAAATGGTTTTTTTCTTTGCACACTGTGTGTGTGATTGTAACGGTGAGTGTAAAATTAATTTGTTTGGTTAGTTTACATTTTCGACATGTGAAACTAAATCGTTGCATTGCTAAATTGTACGCGCATTTTTTACGTAAATATGTCTTCATTTCACAGAAAAAAACCGAACTCAAAATGAATATCATTTCATACTCATTTTGAAGTTCTACAAAAATGAGTCCAGGTTTTTACTGTGTTTTCCTTCACGGATGTCGTACGTTAACCGTGCTTTGCCATTCGCATCGTCAAGTTGTATTAGAGTGTTAAAGTTTTTATTTTTTAGGTATAATTGTCCAACACAATTCTAAAATTAATATTTTTAAATTATCTGACCTCTAGATAAAAATTCACCCCGTGTTTCAAGGGTTGAAGCACATGAGTCGGCTGAAGGCTCATTTAAAAGAGAACGATTCACGTTTTAATTTCTGAAAATAGCAAAGTTTGTATCGCGTCAAGATTTTGCTCCGTGATTTTTCAAAAAGTGCCAAAATGATTTTTTAGGGGTTTAAACCCTATTTTTATCAAAAACCTAACGTAATAGAGCATTTTGGACATCGGATTCTTGCTTAGCGCAAAAATTTCGTTAGGTAACACCTAATCACGTTCATCATTTATTGTTTTAAACAAAGTGTTTACTAATAAGAACTCAACCTCAATATAAAAAATAAATGAAACTCATTTTTGTAGTTGAAAATGTTTCTCTATTCAGATTGTTTGATTTTTTGACACGATAAAAGAATTTTTCTCCATTCGCATTTTATTTTCTATGTCTATAATATTATTAATAAGTTCGTTTGTAAATGTTTAAATGTTTTTTATTGGTTTCTTATCCTGTGTCACGTGTGAGAAATGTCATCGATAACATACATCGGTTTTCGTTTCAATCCAGATAAGTGCGGCAAAATTTTCAGGTATTTTACGTAAAACTAATTTTAAATAAAAAAGATTCAGAGGAATTTATTTTTTTGAAATTTAATTTTATTTATGAGTTTTTATTTATATATGTGACCGAGTCTAAAAAGGGTGCTATCTACCAAAATAAAATTTTCGAAAAAATCGCGTTAAAATTTTTCATAATAAGTAAAATGTCACCCTTTAGGTGACAAATTTTTATAAAAAAAAAGGTAAAAACCCACTGCAAAGGACGGAGATTTAACCAATTGAGCTTTTAAAATTAATTTTATTTATATTTTCACGCGTAGGTCATAGGGAATATAAAGAAGAAAATTTACTTTTCAAAGATTACTTGTTTCATTATGTTTTGATGAAATTTTTAGAAATAAAATTATTATTAGATGCTCAAAAAGGAAGAGAGGTTGCCCTGCAATTGTTGTGAAAGAAGGCGATGAATATCGCTTAAAGCGAGATCATAACTATCGAATATGTACAAAAAGAAGAAGAAATGATGAAAATAATACAGCTGCACGCGCTGAAATGATTAATATGGGAAAGAAAACCAACAAGAACCCAACAAAAATATTTCATAAAGTTATTCGCAAGTAAATTATCATCTCATGAAAAATATCTTGGATGCAAAAACTTACGCCAATGAAAAATTGTCTCAACTTTTAGAACAATTTGTGAAATGAATGTTAACCAAATAATATGTATGACCAGCTTAGATTTTAATTAGTTTCTTCAATAATATTTTTAAAATATGTGTGTAAGTTAAAAAACCACTTAAATACAGTTAAACAATTATCAAAATCAATAATTGAAATCGATTTTTCTAATTAATAAAAATTTGTATCACAGGAAGTAATGAAAAAATTTTGAGTAATATTTAAATAATTCAGATGCAGATGTAGATATATTTTACTTAGCTAACACTTATTTCATAAATTGTTTTGAAAATTGAGACAATTTGTACTTGGCGTGACTTTTTGCATCGAAGATGTTGCTGTTGAGATTTCAAAACTTTTTCTTTGATTAAAATATCCTCAATTATATATCGAGATTTCGGCCCAATTAATATTACATATGAGGTTCAAAGAAATCAGTAAAGAATTATGATTTGCAGATGTTAGCAAAATAAGAAAATCAATTTTTTACTATAAAAAAGTTCAAATTTCAAAATGTTTTAGTCCATTGAAATATCTTTTCTTATATATCGAGATTTTTATCTAATTAACATTTTTTGTGACTTTGAGACAAATCAGTACAGAATTGCGGGCTCCAAACCTGGATAAATTTAAAAAAATAGTTAATTTTTGTAGTTTTCAGCCTAATTTTCAATAATGTTCCAGCATCTTAAAATTTTTTAAAGTGCGAAACTGGTACCTCTTCATGTGTACATCTAGATTTTGCGTTTTGCGTGTTGTGATTTCAAGTTGTGTTCAATTCAATCAATTTTAATTTGATCCAAAGTACTTGCTTCGTGTGTTGGGTGCTTTTTGTAACTTACTAATAATTACACAGGCACACAAAATAAAAAAGTGGTTTGGTCGAGACACTACAAAAGTCTATTCCCATGTATTTTTTTCTGCAGAATCCGAATGCGAAGTCAGAATTGTCAAATTTGTTCCTATATTTGAGATAAACTCAATAAATGCTAAAAAAGATGAAATAGAATCAAAAAGTGAAAAAAATTTTGTGTAATTCCATGTATTTTTTGCTGTCAAATCCGAATTCAAAGTCAGAATTGTTAGATTCGCGCAAAGTTTTTAGGTAATTGCAAAAACCTTAAGACACAAAAAACTCAAAATCTGTTTTTTGGAATTATCTTCAAACTTTGAGCCAATCTGGCAATTTTGACTTCGAATTCGGATTCAACGACAAAAAATACATGGAATACACTAGCGCAGTGTCAAACAAAAATTTTTTCACTTTTTGATTCTATTTCGTCTTTTTGAGTAGCTTTTGAGTTTATCTCAAAAATAAAAACCGATCTGACAATTCTGACTTTGGATTCGGATTCATCGGGAAAAAATTACATGGGAATAGGCTTTTGTATTTTGTAGTGTCTCGGCCAAACCACTTTTTTTATTTTGTGTGCCTGTGTTATTGTTCCTATATTCTCAATAAAGTTTATCAACAAAAATACTAGCTTGGGTATCTTGATGCATGGTTTCGTTAATTAATTTCAATTTCATATAGGTTTAGAAAAAAAAACAAGCAAGTGGATCTCACTTTATCCAACATGCAACAAGCGATAAAGAGGATCAGGAGGAAGCAGAGAGGACCAACTCCGAAAACAATTGAAGATCTTGGCAATGTGCTACTGCAGTATGAAGGGGTCGAGGACATATATGTTGGCCAAGCTCTAGGCGATGATGACAGTGTGGCCATCATTTTTTCGAGTAAAAAGCTATTGGATCAATTGGACAAGGCCACTGAAATTTATATGGACGGGACGTTCGATGTAAACATCTTTTTCACAAAAAAGGAAAATATTTTTTTATTTAGACCGTAGAGTATAAATTATAGTATAATTTTTATTTCGTTTTTTTTATTATCTTCTTATATCATAAAAAGATTTTGCCGCCGTCGCCACAGAGTCAGAATTTTTTTTTGTCTAATCTTCCGTCAAAATGTAGGTCAAATTTCAGGGCAGTTTTGCCTTGACAGGAAAGCTCCCTTTCATTTAATCTACCGTCAAAATTTAGGTCAATTTTTATGTCATTTTTGACCCTCTAACATGTATATCAATATCTTATTTAAATAGTCGGATAAATACAAGATACAGAAATGCATAAATACAAGTCTAAATTTCTTCAGTAAATAAAAAAGAAAAAGAATGAAACGATATTTATCCGAAAGTATCCACAACTTATACGGTCTTGTCTGAAACCTGAACAATTTTTATCTGACTTTTGTACTACCCTATAGAAAAAATAATGCGAAATTTATATTCTAAAATAAAAGACCCATTAATTGTTTAATTAATAAAATTCGTTAATAGATAACTCCGAAACATCTTGATGCCTGCCAATGTTACGTAATGCAGATGAGGATAAGTGGAAAAGTAAAAAATACTTATTTTTTACTAATAATTAATTTTTTTACAGGAATAGTTCATCATATGCGATATTTGCATATATGATATTACAAGTAATAAATTTTATATATAACTTAGGGTGTTGGAACGGTTTTTATTCTCAGCAACAAGCGAACCGCAAAAACATACGACGCAATTTTTGAGGAATTAACCGAATGCTGTCCTCATCTTAAAGCCAACATTAAGGGCATCTGGGGAGATTTTGAGAAGGCGACAATCAAATCGACCAAGACATGGTTCAAAAATGCTCAGTATCACGGATGTTGGTTTCATTTTAAAAAAGTAAGATTTCATATTAAAATATTTAAATTATCTCATTATTGTAAAGTGATTAGATATTATCTTGATTTAAAGATAATGCTAAAAAAATAGGTACCCATGTAAAAATATTCTCAGTAATAGGGGAGAGTGGGGCAAAACCGGGTACCTTTTTGGAATTTGCAGTTTAAAAAGAATCTATCGAATAAATTAGGTCAAGTCAGGCTGAAAATTCTTCTTTGAACATTAGAGTATGAGAAAATAAGGATAATAGCAGAAAAAAAAAATTTTGAAAAAACTTAAACCAGGATTTACGAAAAAATGCAATGTACCCGGTTTTGCCCCGATGGTGGGGCAAAATCGGGTTCTATCAAAAAAATATATAAATCATGGAATATTCTTTAACTTTCTATTCAATTAGTATTATATGGCTCTTATATTATACAAAACAATTAATATTCATTAAATTTAATCCAAATATATTAGATTATTAATTAATAACAGTAATTAAATCTTTTAAAACGAAATATGGAAAAATTAATCGGATTCGTTTGAAACTCGTTACTCGGGGGTTTTTGGGCTCGCTGAATTCAATTATGATGTCAGATTTTTAAAATTCAAAATGGCGGATCTAATATGGCAGGTACCCGGTTTTGCCCCGCACTGCATTTTTTAAGAAAATGTAAAATTTCCAGGTTATAGTTAATAATTTAACAATCTATCCTATGGGAAATTACTCGTAAATAAATGCTGAAAAAGATGTTATACTTGCCAAAACGAAGACATCGATACAACAAGTTTTATAAGTGATTTATTTTCGATAAAAATCGGATTTTATTTTGAACCAAAATTTAAAAGTCGCATAAAATGAAACAAATAAATTTTTATATAGTGATTTTATCATTAAAATGGTGTTGATTGTAATATAAAAGATATATGTGAAGGGCGACAAAAATAAAAATACCTATCATGGAAAACGGGGGGTACCCGGTTTGACCCGCCTACCCGGTTTTGCCCCACTCTCCCCTATTTTCACTTGAGTACCTTATTTTATACATCTAATAAAATAAGAATTACAAAAGATTATTTTTTCGTATGAATGTTACAAGACAAAGTGGGGTCGGAATTTCTGAAACGGATCACCCAAAATTCAAAACCTTTTTTTTGTATCAAACATTTTTTTGCCTTCTTCTATATTGAAATAGAACCTCTGAAATTATTAAACCAAAAAATGTTTTTCTTACAGATATTAACAATTTAATTTATTTGCAGCTATAAAGAACAAAAAATTTCTCTATTAAATAACTACAAATTTTGTAGTTGACCCATTTAAAAATAAAAAGAGTTTTAAAATGCAGTCTTCAAAAATAATTTTTTTTAATTTTTAGTTTTTACTAATTTTTTTATATAATTTGTTTATAAAATGTTAATAAAAATTAGTCTTCTCAATGTTCTACAGAAAAAAATTGTATTATATTGCCCAAATGTCTTTCAATGTAAAAGCATTTTAAAAAACTCTCTCTTAATGAAGAAATTTTTTTTTATAAAAAAAAATAACCGTGCAGACGTTTCATGATGATAAACACGGCCCACGCAACCGCTGCCACTTATGCTCCCATTATATGATGTCAAATAGACATGTTCCATTTTATCACACAACTCTTCTTAATGCAAAAAATGCCAAGAATTATCGTCAAAATATTTAAATACATATCCTAACAAAGCATTTTGCATTTTCACTTTTTATATAACAAAATGTCTTATCTATAGCAAACTTTCTATGAACTGTTATTGCTATAAAAGATTACTACAAAATTATAAGAAAAAAATCTCAATATGAATTATTTTGGCAAGTTTGTTGTGAAAAATTGCTACAATTTTACTAGAAAATATTGCAGGAGACTTGCAACAATTGCTATAAGTTTACAGTAATTCTACAATTATGTTTCTTAAATTGAATTACTTTTATTAATTTTTTGTATTTAGAAATCTTTTTAATATTTATTTTTATTGATCAATTTTATTAATTACTATAAACTATTTGGAAACAAAGAGGGGACTGGAAATTGAACCTGGGGTTGACTAACATTAACGAAAGACCATACTTAACAACCTAAACAACCACATGTCAGTAAAAAAAGAATCCTTTATATATTTGTCAATGTATAAGATCAATTTTAATTTAAAGATAAGTTTCTCGAAATCATTCATAGTAAATTTACACCCATTTTTCTGGATATATTGTAGCAGTTTCTCATGGTAAAATTATAGACAACTTTCATCAAAATCTTATTACAACATTTCACTGGAGCTTACCATAGGTGAGATATTTTAATAATTTAGACAAGCTTGTATAGAAGAATTGTTGCAAGCTTCCATGTTACATGGATTGTGAGTAGTGAAATTATTTTTTTTAATAAAAATTTTATTGTATAGAATGCTCGTAAACGTTGGAAGCGAACAGGTCTTCTTCGTGATGGTCCGCAAGATTTTCTGGAATTGGTCCTTACCTTAGCCTTATTGCCAGCTCACTTAATTGAAAAGGCAGTCAAAATCCTGGAGAGCAAAATCAAAGACTATGACAAGAAATATTGGCACAAACTTGAGAAATTCATGAAATATATCCGCAGAAACTGGGTGAAGATTGCTGACATTTTGTCAGTTAACAATTTGGAACAACGAACAAACAACATCAGCGAGTCGTTCAACAGTCGAGCTGTGTCACGAATTGGAATCCATCCGAATGTTTGGGAATTCTTAGGTAATTTTACATAATAATATTTATTTTTAGGGTATCATTGACGTAGACAGAACTTTTATGGAAACACACATGAGGAACCGGATCGGCTAAGTCGATTAACGTTCTGACCCGGGTGCGAATTGGCGGTTGGCTCCTGGTTGGCCCTCCTCTGGTAACCAATGGTCGGATCAACTAGCAAATTAATAACGTCGGCCGACATATGGTCGACTAAGTTAGGCCAACTATAGGTACTACAGTCGGGCCGACCAAGGCTGCCATAGATAAGCCGATCATTTTTGCCGACGGTCGACAGCGAAAGTCGGTCCGTCTATGACAACCAAGGTTGGGCCAACCTTGGCTGCCAAAATTTTACCGACCACCAGCATTAAATTATAAAAATTATTTATACAGATAACATTTACAATCTTAAATTCATTTTCCATTCACATCATGTGCTTAAACACTAAACGTAATCTTATAAACATATGAAAATATTTGACTCTCACAGAGATCGAACTCGCACTTTACACACTGAAGCCTAACACGCTAACCACTAGTATACGTAATTGCATGTGTGTCAAACGCAAAAATAGTCTTATAAGCTGCATCTTGAATAAAATTTAGCCGACCGTCAGTCCGACTTAGGCCGACCATTAAAAAGTAGGTTCTTAATATTTCAGTTGCCCATGGTCTGGCCAACTGTAACTGCCGACGTCGGTAGTCACGGTCGGCCCGATTTTGGGTGCAAATATTTACCATGGTCGGCCTAACTATGGCTGCCGACCCTCTGGCAGCCAGAGTTGAGTCGACCGTGGTCCGACCAACCAACTCTGACGGTCTACCGAAATTCGCACCTGGAGTCTAGTCACTGTAAAGCCAAACAAGACTATCAGAAAGTGTAATAAATGAGAATCCAAATTATTTTGTACCATTATTACTTTTAATAGTAATAGACAAAACTAGAAAAAAATTTATTATTGAATTTCATTTATTTTCAAAATATAAATCGTCGTTGCCTAAATAAATCTTTATAAAATTATTTGAAAATTGACATATTTTCGTATTTCGGTATGTTGAAAACGATAAAGTAATTAAAACTTGAAAAAATTTATTGTTAAATTATTTAATAATATAAAAATGACCTATCAATAAATACTCAGTCCAAACTTCGAGGAGAAAAAATATACGGGGAGTTTTTGAGATCAAAGAACTTCTAGTGAGACATTTGTAAAGATGTTTTTTTTTCAATTTCAATTCTTTTGGTCAACAACTTTAGGTAATATAAAATTTTCCAGGACTAGGTATTTATCAACAGGCCTTTGTTTGTAATGATAAATAATTTAACAATTAATTTTTTTTTTAATTTTAAGCATTTTATCATTTTCAGTAGACAAAAATACGTAAGTATACCAATTATCCAATAATTTCAATGAGATTTCTTTGAACAAGGATGATTTATATTTTGAATAAAATTTCTTAACATTTAAAAAATTGTACTACTCAAGAATTATTATTATACAACATATAAATAAATATTTTTACTTGGAGATTTTGGGAAAATTATAGAAAACCATGGTAAAATTGATTGAAGCTGTAGAATTTATATTTGCCTCATAATGCAATATCGTCAGAAATTGTCAGTTCGAGAAATTCGAGCGCTATAAAAAATATACATGTCTTCAAACTAAGTTAACTCAGTCAATAATTAAGATGGAGACTTCAAACAAAATTCTTTGGAAATCTTATGGAATTCCAAATAAAATAATACACCAATAAATGTTTTTTCATCATTTGGTCACATTTTAGCATTTGATGATTACGAATCAAATTTCTGTTAGTCTTCGCATTGTATAAACTTTTCAAGATCTTTGGCCTAAGGTATAATAGTTATTGAAAAAAAATAATGTATACGAAGTTTATTGTTAAAACCTCACCTTCAATTTGAGTCCAAAAAACATTAAATATTTGAAAGGGTTATTTAGATATCTGAGAAAGTGTCTCAATTTATTTTGTTTAAAAATAATGAAAATCGGTAATTTTTGGGTTCATTACGTACAGTTTGCATAAAACATGGTCAGACACTTACAGTTTTATCTCAAGAGCCCTCAATGATTTTTTAAGTTTCTGGAACTCAAATTAAAGTTAAAGTTTCAAAAGTAATGTCAAAGCTGTTTCTGATATTTTTTTTATGCTGATTACGAATCCATAAAACAAACTTTACCATCAGCTCTAGTTTTTAAGAAAAATGAAATTAAAAAATCAAAAAATCTAGTTTTTGGTAAAATTAGAGGACCTCTAACCATAGAACTTTCAAGCGCTTGTACTGCAGGAAGGCGCTTCCAGAAAATCCTGTGGATAAAAGAGTTTTAAAAAACTGGAAGTCCAAATTTCTTTTTTGGTTATCTTTAGGATTAAAGTAGACGAAAAAAAAATTCATGTATTTGAATTTTTTTAAAACTATATTAAACCATATTTCAAAGCCCTCAAACTCGCCATGCAAACTCGCCATTACAAAGCTAAAAATAAATTTTTTCGTAAATTGATTGAAAAATCAATATTTTTTGACTGGACTGATCTTTTTTTCTTAAGAAATGTTCAAAGAATAAGAGCTAATTATTTATTTTTTAAAATTTTAATTTCAAATATTTCTTAGATTTATAAAATAAGCAGATGCAAAAGTTCATTTTTTTAAGCTACCCAGCCCTGACATTTAACTTTAGAGCCTTATTCTTGATTGCGCTGAAAAGCTTATTTTCTTGGCTTTCCAAAGATATGCTACACGTTATATTTATCTTAATCAATTTTAATTTTATAAGCTGCTGAACTAAGGCCTATCAACAAGACACGCTTGTCCTACTGGAAGGCTCTTGGACGTTCTATGGTCTAACGATGAAACAGAAGATCGTAGAGACTTTTACTTGGGCTCAAATGAAAGCTTAATATTTCGTTTACAATCTCTGAAAATTCCATTCTTGGACTATAACCTCAAGGTCAATGATAGTCACTTTTTGAATCACAAAAAATAATGTTGACAAACTTTTTTGTTTTTGACAGTCAAAAGTTAACTGCTAATGACTTTGATGTTAAGGTGTAGAAATAGGATTTTTAAGAATTATAGTCAAAATATTAAACTTTAATTTCAGTCCAAGTACAAGTTTTTACGACTTTTCATTTCAAAGTCAGAGGTATTTAAATTTTACAAAAAAAAATTTTTGCCTTTTAAAAATTTACTGTTAATAACCTTGACTTTATAGTGCAGAAATGAGATATTCATGGATTGAAGACGAAAGTTTAAGGTTTAATTTGGGCCCTAGTAGAAGTTTTTACGTTCTGTATTTTCGTCGCTAGAGGTACCCAAACTTTGTCAAAAAACATTATTTTTTGACGATTTAACCTTGTTTTTCTCAAAAACCGTTGCTGATGACTTGCCGCGGCAAAATCAGTATTGGTCTATGTAATATGTGTGTTGTTTCATTTAATTGTTACATCTTAAAAAAATATTTTTATTTTTAAGAAAAATCCGTGTCAACTTTTCAGATAAAATCAAGATTGTGATATCCGACGAGGAGTCGAGAATGGAGAAATTATTGAACGGTGAGGATCTTGGATGCTCCATGAAAAAGGAGGATAGAAAGAGGAATAACAGAATAAGAAAGGCAGAAGAAATGCTCCGAAACGGAGGGTAAGAAAATTTCATACATTAAAAATTATATTATTGTAATATTTTTTAATCTCATTACACTCAAGAAAGAAATATATTTGATTAAATCTTTTATATGGACATCCTGATGTAGGCAAGTTTTAAATATTGAATTGATAATAATAACGCTATTAAGAATAATTAATTTAAAGATAATAAAAAATCATCCAATCTTTACATCAATTAATTAAGGGGATTACTCATGAGAAGTGCGCAAAATGTGTCAAAATTGAACATTTTTTTCTCTCGCTTAGTTTATTACAAAATTCAAAAATACTTCTTGCGTAATTCATACTATAGTTCAAATTATTAAAAGCCATAAAAATTTTTTTTATCCCTCAGGCACAAACAAGGCGCTTTTAGATACCTATGGACAGGGCGTAAAGCCACTCATTGATGAACAGGTCAAAAATGAAATCTCTTTTATGCCCTAGGGCGTAAAACGACCCATTATTGACTCTTATTATTGCCCTAGGGCATAAAAAGGTTCATTTTTGACCTGCTATTGGATTATTGACCAGTTAATCAATAAGTGGCTTTAAACCCTTTCCACATATATCTAAAAGCGCCTTTGTTTGTGCCTTCGGAATAAAAAGTATCGTAAGCGACATGGGTCCAAATGCAGCTTAATAGTGAACCCCGATTTTTGCTTCACTCGTTTCCGTCTCGGACTCGCTTGGCTTCACCTCGGTTACGCCTCGCTCGTCCTCGACCTTCACTCGTTCGCAAAAACGGTTCACTAATGGCTGCCTTTGGTCCCGTGTTGCTTAATATACTATTTTTGTCTTGCGTTTAAATGTAGAGGGAGTCAAAGTCAACTTCTCAAAATTTGAGGTGCTCCGCGGTTGCAGGTATAGCGCCGTTTCCAGTTTAAAACAAAAAAAGTCTTATAGTTAATATACTCAGGCAGTGGGTATACCTAAAATTAACTAAAAAAATCAAAATTTGACAAAATGGCACTACTTTTTAACCAAAAAATTAAAAAATGACTGTTTTTCCCGACATCTTATTGTTTATAAACATATTAAAAATTTTTTTTATAAGATTTGTTAGGTATACCCACTAAAAAACATGTTACTGAACAACATGAAAAAAATAGGCAAAAATATCCATTCGTCTATTCACAGTCCCTGCGACCGATTTTAAAAATAACGATTTGAGAAAAATGCAGTTAAATTGAAGTATGATTTTTTCGGTTTTAGTGCAAAAACCTCTATATCTTTAAACAAAATAAATATTTTTAAATCAACTTTGGCTTGTTTTCTTTGTAAAGAATAGAATTTTTTAACTATGTAGACTAGATCGTATCTAACAATTTCTATTGTTTTAAAAAAATACATATATAATTGATAAATTTCACGTAAATATGTACATATATTGTAACATAACTTTTGATAGGAGAAAAATTTCGAAAAGTCTTTTTTTTTCATCAGTTATCCCCCTTAATAAAATATGTGGACGTTCGAATGAAAAAAGACCACTTTGGTACTATTGGACTTATCTATATGGTTAATTTCTTTGTTAAATTTATAAAATTTATAAAATTTAGAGTGATTTTAGAGTCTTCTAGATGAAAAATTCGCAAAGTTACAAGACTTCAAAGTTGGAAGTGTCAAAACACTAGTTTTGAGAAAAATTATTTTAAAGTTCGAGTCTAACGTTAGCTCCCATTTTAATAAAAAGTTAAAAATTTTATTATTATGTGTTTATAATTACGAAATAGTATATTGTGCACCAAGGACGCAAAGCGCGTGTTTCTTATCTTCATTTGATTTGCAGTACGAGGCGAAGTCGAGTAGTCAAGCTCGGACGAGAAACACACACTTTGCGTCCTCGGTACACACGATACTTTATACAACACGAGTAAGTAATTCCCGGTTGCTCGGTTAACCGAGAAACCAGGGATTACTTGCTCGTGTTGTATAAAAATTATAACAAACGCACAAATCAATGGGGAGAGCTAAGTAAATTGTTTTCCACCAATAAAAAAAATTAAAAATTTGAGACACTTTTAGAAATTAGCGATTATCCCCTAAAATAAAACGGACAAAGTATTCCATTCTGATTTGAACGTCCACATATGATGATTGTATGAAATATATAATTTATAATGTTTTTCAGATCAATTGAACAATTTTTGAGACAATGTGTTGCAAAATAAGGCGTGTCATCTCTATTTTGAGGGGTCATCCATAAACCATGTAGCTTTGCATGAGGAGGGAGGAGGTTAAAGCCATTGGCTTAACAAGAATCCGTTAACTCATAATTTACCGACAAAAAATGCCTTACGAATTTTACTTATCACGCGAACGGTTTAAAAATATACCTGCACACAAGCATTGCTGATTCGAAGGAGAGACAGGCGTTATAGATATTTAAATAGAGATAATTAGATAGATATAGATATTTAAGTAATACAAATATTGATATAATTGAATGCAGGTAATTTAATATTAGTCAGAATAATTTGGTCCACGATGTGTTATAGCATCTTGCACCAAAATATCTCATTATCTTTTTTTAAAATTTTTTTAAGTTTGATTTAAAAATGAATAATTATCGCTTCCATGAAAATTAATTTTCCATTATCGATACAATTTTTTCGTCAATTTGTTACGATATTAAATGCCTGTTCCTCTTCAAGATAAAAAAACGACATTGTCTTTTTTTTGTATATATTATTTTTTATAAAATTGAGTAAGCCGATATTTTCATTACAAAAGAAAAATTCTTTTTACAAGAATTTAAATAACCATGTGCGAAGTAAGGTTACAATATTGACTATTGACATTGCACCGAGTTTGTATATTACAAATATCCATTTCAAAAAGAGAGGAAAAAACGTCGTAAT